>NC_056734.1:286931730-287173917 GCF_019279795.1 Protopterus annectens | reverse complement strand
AGCCACCACCATGGCATCAGCGGGACACCCTTGGTAAGGAATTGTTTGTCACTAGGGCAGTGATAAATTTAGAAGGCCTCCTAGGGACTGGCTCTCAGAGTCAGGAGCTGTCCACGCCTGCAATAACCTGCATAAGGGGGTCGAAAGGCGGAGACACCCAGGAGGTGGAGGGCCGAGATCCAAACGCCTCTAGGTATACTGACTCATTCTCAGAGGGATTGTTGGTGGGCCAGTTTCCCCTCTGTTTCAGAAGTTATAGGATGTCTGAGAAGGAGACATCCTCAGAGGGGTATCTAGGGGATCCCTCTGACTCATCAAAGTCAGAATCCGAGTGACAGACTCGGGGAGTCTACATGCTTCCTCTTACAAGTCCTCTTCCTAGGAGGATCTCCCGAAACATCAGGAGAATCCTCGGAAGAGGGGGAAATTCCCAATGGGGAAACCTGAGGCGGAGGATCTCTGGGTCCTGTAGCAAGAGAAGTGGCAGAGATGTCAACAGGTACAATAGAGGGAGGAGCTACAGGAAGAGACTGCTGACTGATACCAGTGGCCAGTACACTCTTCATCACCTCGAATGCTCCTCCCAGGCAGGTCCGAGAGAACCCGCCAAGAGCTAGGAACCCAGGGACCACCGAAGGGAAGCATCCGAGGCAGATGTCGGAGCCGAGCTCACCAAGGCCGAGGCTCCAAGGGAAGAGCGGTTCGGACAAGGGTCCGATGCCACTCACCCCCTCGGAGGAGACCATGGAAGCCCGACCACCGAATCCCTCTAAGGAAGAGGAGATAAGAGTAGAGGCTGAAGGAACAGAAGGGGGTATCCCTCCTCCAGCCGTAGCAGTAACTATGCCCGAAGACTCCAACTCCAAGCTCTGGGGTAGAGTTGAAGGAGGAACTGTAACGGGGTGTGGACCAACAGTCGTCTGCTGAGACGGACTGTGAAGCATTTGGGCCAGTACCTGTGACTTGAGCAATCTGCTGACCACTCTCTCTAGGTCATGGTCAGACAACCTGGATGACCTTGAAGATCGGCTCCGTTCCGACAGAAGAGGTGAAGCCGGAGCCGAAAGTATCGGCTCCAAGGAAGGAGACCTCGACCTCTTCCTGGAATGAGCCATCGGAGCCGACACTACGGATCCTGTCGGAGCCGATTTCTCGGAGCCGACAGAACGCCTCGATGTATCGGCTATACAGCCACCAAAGTAACGGTGTCGGAGCCGATCGGAGCCGACACCGATGCCTGTGCCACATGGGTGTCGGAGCCGACATCGAAGTGGACAATACAGTTTCGGCACCGATGGCCATCGGTGCCGAAGGCTTAGTCAAGCCAGAATCGGCTCCAGCCGAGCGATCTCGACTCAGGTCGGAGCGAGGCCGCAGGCTTAGAAACAGAAGCCTGGGCCTTGAAACTCTTGCTGGTTGTGGAGCGACTTAGCGGAGAGCCCTCCGGCAAGAAGGCCCCTAAGAACCAGTTTGTTACTCCTGCAGGACTCTCTGGCTGAAGGAGTGACAAATAGCACAGGAGTCCTGCAGGTGAAGAGGGCCCAGACAATACAGGCAAGAAGTGTGACCGTCTGTCAGAGACATTTTCTGACAGCACGAGTCACACTTCTTAAAACCTGAAACCCTCTCCTTTGACATGGTGCCGACACAAAACACACACACACCAGTCAAAATAAAATTAAATTACACAAAATACCAAAAGGTATTCTATAAAAAACACCAACACACACACCCTAACAGGGGGGGGATGGGATAGGGATAACTAAGAACAAATTCAAAAAGACAGGGAATTTCTGTCAGGAAGGGATAGAAATTAAATTTAAACTATAAAAAAATTAGTTTTTGACTAAAGCTGTTTGAAAACTCAAACTTACCTCAGCTGGCAAAAGGAGACCTCTTCATAAGCAAACGAGATCTGGGGTAGTCCCGCCTTGCATCATGGGATATAGGGTTGCCTCGAGCTGGTAAAAGGAGTTCTCAAGCTAAGCAAGTGGAGCCGAGGATCGGCTCCGAACCCATCCAGCAAGAATGAAGGCGAGATTGACAACTTAACATCAGAGGTTATCCTTGGAATAGTTCCTACACGATTTTGGTTTCTATGGGCCCCCAGATTTCATTTTTACTTCAAGCAATACTGCCTTATGCTCAGATCTGACAAGCAAAGACACGACATTGGGAGAGGAATATCACTCCATGTTTCTGAGTAAAAGGTCAAGGTTGTTTGTATCCCTGGTAGGATAATGCAACAACTGTACCAGGGTGCTGGCATTACCGAAGTTTAGAAATTGCTGGGCTTGTGCATTAGAAGTGGTGTAAGATTCCCCAACTTAAGAGGGGTAGTTGAAATCCTCCAATAAGATCATATTGAGTTGAACAGTGAAGGGCTCTAGTACATTCTGATAGGCAGTATGGGTTTCCTAGGACATGAAGAAGGACCTATAGGTTGCAAAACGTTTGGAAAAAGAAGTGACTGAGGAAGTGCGAAAATTTAAAGAATAAAAATTAGAAATGTTTAAAGGGTATAAAAAAGAAATATGGACATGGGAAAGAAAGAGTGATCTGATATGTGCAATACATATATGCAAGGAGAAAGCCAAATTAATCAACATAAAAAAGGCAGCCCTAAAGATATTCAAAGAGTTATACAGGCAACGGCATCCAGATATGGAAAATTTCACAATAAAAAATGATAACACAAAGTGGGAATGTAGAAAAGAAGATTAGTAAAGTAATGCAGACGTTAAAAAAACAGAAGCTGAAGTTATGGAATATTTGCGAAGTGAAGGATTCATTGTAGAAAGTGTAACACAGGTTATATCACAACATGATGGAACAACTAGTCCCCAAATTAAGGAGAAACTTGAGGAGCAGGAGACATCTGAAGAAGAAATATGGACATGGGAACGAAAAAGAGATTTAATATTGTGCAATATTTATGCAAAGGGGAAAACAAAACTAATCAATGCAATAGAGTAGCACCAGAGATATCTGAGGAGAAATACAGGAAAGACAACCGGATATGGAAAATTTTACAATGCAAAAAAAAAAAAAAAAACAAAGAGGAAAAGTAGAAACCAGGATTAGTAATACAGAAGTTAAAGAAATAGAAACTGAGGCTATGGATTATCTACAAAGTGAACAATTTTGTGTAGAAAATTTAATTCAGATAGCAACACAACAGGATAGAGCAATGGACACTCAAATTAAGGAGCAACCAGTGGAGCCAGAAGCTTCTAATCAGTTGACATATGAAGATACTTTGGAGCCTTCTACAGGAAACCAGTACACATTTTCAGTTGGAGCTTTACAGCAAGGAAAAGAACAGGAAACTGTGGCAACTCTGACACAGTCAGTCATGGAGTGATAGGCCAGTGAGTTCTCATATGAAAGAGCAATCGATGGCACGGGGTGAAACTGAAGAGACTGTGGCACAGGAAAATGCTCTGGAACTTTCTATAGAATGCAGGCAGGAAATAGAGAACAAAGAATGTGCCCTCAGTTTAGAAGAAAATGATATAACAGAAGAGTTGCTTGATTTAATAGAGATGGATAGACATATTAAGATCAATGAAAGAGATTGCAGAAGTCAATAAAACCCAAAAAGTTAGAAGTTTGATAAAAGAAATGAATACAGTAATTAGGACTGTACATAGAGATTCATACAATATAACAGAAGTAAATAGGATACATTACTATGCAGCCAAATTAGTAACAGATAACGTCCTACCACATGAGCACAGGGCAGTAAGGGAAAAGACGGAGAGAAACTGAATGCCATTGTGGAAGTATCGAATACAGAAAACTATCAAGCAATTAAGACAAGAAGAGTCACTGTTAAAACAATATAGAAGAGGGAACAGATCAACAAAAATCCTCAGAAAGATAACTGTGATAAATGCAATGCTCAATATTATTATGGATCTGTATTTATTGTGCACAAAGGCAAATAATAAACTAAAAATATCAGCACAGGCAGAAAAAACTTAGAAGATACACAGATAAATATAAAGGAAAAGTACAAAATAAGCAATTTACTGATGACCCAAAAAAGTTTTATACAGAACTGTGAAACAAGGTAAAAGGAACTGAAAGACAACCAAAAAAAAAAAAAAAAAAAGAGAGAGAGACAGATACATTTTAGAGAAATGCTTAAGAAGATCCTGTGGAACATAACAAAGATGCTAAATGAATATAGGAAGTAAAAGAACAAATATGAAGTTCAAATGTACAGAATATGAAATGGGATGAAATAACGGCCAGAGAGAATGAAACAAAGTTAAGAAAAGCCTCTAATTGGAAAACCCTAGGCCCAGCTGCGGTACCTAAGTTCTGGCTAAAAGTATTAACATCTTTGTAAGAAGATTTAACCATGAGTAAAACCTATTTATATGCACACCCTGAACAGACACCAGCCTGGCTAACGACAGGAAAAGCAATGCTCCTACTTAAGAGTGAACCTGTAAGCTACCATAAAAGCTATACACCAATAACTTGCCTTCTGACGACATGTAAACTATACACTGGAATTGATGCCGACATAGTTTACAGTCATTAAGAAGAAAACTTAGTTAGGGCAACAGAACAAAAGGGTAATAAATGAAAGTCATATGGAACAAATTATTATTTGTTGTTAAATAAAGTCACAGTGGAGAACTGTAAACAGGGGAAGAATCTAGGTATGGCATGGACAGACTACAAAAAAGCATTTGACAGTATCCCACATTAATGGATAAAAGAGTGTTAAAAATGTGCAAGATACACCCTACACTGATAAACTACTTCACGGCGCCCATGAAACAGTGGCAAACCACTTTGCAGTTAAGCCATAATAAACAAGAAATTATTATTCCAGGGATAAAAATTCAAAAGGGGATTCCACTGTGACTGTCACTGCTGCTCTTTAGCCTTGCCCTTAACCCATTAAGCTGTCTGCTTAACAGATTAGATCATGGTTATACTTGGCTCCCAGAAAGCAACAATGTAAAGACTATTCATCTTCTCTTTGTAGATGATTTAAAACTGTATAGCTCATCAGATGAGGAACTGAAAGTATAACTGAAGTAGTTAAAACTTTTTCAGATGATATAAGAATGTCATTTGGTCTTGATAAATGTGCAAAAGCAACTTTTAAAGCAGGAAAGCTGCAGCACCAAGAAAATGTCAGTTTGGGACAATAATGTGATATAAAAGAACTTGTGCAAGAGGTAGTGTATAAACGTTTGGGAATTAATGATGGATCAACAATAATACATGAACAAAAGCAAATAAAACTCAGTAAGGAATATTTTAGTAGACTTAAATTAATCCTGAAAACAGTGTTGACATCTAGGAACAAAAAGTTCAAGCTATAAACCAATTTGCTCTTCCTGTCCTAACACAGTTTTGGAGTGATTGACTGGCCCCAAAACGTGTTGGCTAGAATAGACAGGAAAACAAGAAGGATGTTTCATGCTCATCAAATATTTTGTAAAAATCATTGCATATCAAGATTATATATTCTCCATTCCAAAGGAGGTATGGGCCCCCTTGAAATTTATTACATTTATAGACCTGTAATCGTGGGAATGCATACATATCTGCTGACCTCACAAGCCCTGAACATAATGAAAGTTTTGAAACACGGGGAGAATAAATCTAAAATGACTTCCCTGCTTAGTCTAGCAGAAGCATATCTGCATATAGCGGGAATGGAAATCAAACCAGAAGTAAATAAATATCAGGCAGCAACTGAATGTGCCAAAAAAAAAAAACAAAAGAAAGAATATAAGGTGAAGGATCAGATGAGAAGGCAAGAAATGTGGAAAATGCACGAACATAGCTGCAAGTACAGAAAACTCCTGCAACAACTGCATGTTGATCAGGATCAAACATTGGAATGGTTAAGGAGAGGTGAATTCATATCAAAAGATGAAAGGTTAATATTGGCAGCCCATGACAGTGGACTATGTATACGGTAGTTTACAAAGTTCATTTAACAGGTGGGAGAAAAAGTCAAATGTAGGTTTTATAAAACAGAATAGGAAACAGTTGCACACCTTGTTCCTGGTTGTGACATACTAATGGCAGAAGGACTGTATACTGAAAGACATAATAACATGGCATGACTGTTGCACTGGGGATTGTGCAAACATTATAATACTCAAGCAGCTGAAAAACATTGGATACATGAGCCAAAGGATCATAGAAAATGATGAAGTCTACATCACATGGAATCACTCATCACCAACAGTTCAAAAGACAAATGCCAGAAAAACGGATACCCATGGCTGACCAAGTTTGCAGATGACTGCAATCAGGGAGCTGTCATCAATTCCACTAGTGACGTGGACATCCTCCAAGAGGGTCTCACCCAAACAAATGACTGGTGCCAGAAACATGGCCTCAAGACGAATCAAAAAAATGCATCATCATCCCCTTTAGGGAGAGTGATGCCCCCCACAAATTATCACATTAATAACAATGGGCTAAGGATGCAGTCAGTCGTGAGGGATTTGTCACCCAGATTAACAGCAACCTGACATTGTACGGAAAGCTTTCTACATGGCCCACCTCATAAGTAAAGGTATCTCATCCAGGGACAAGGAGGTCATAACATCCCTGTATTCATCCCTTATAAAGCCCATTATTGAGTACAATGCCCCATTCGGCATGTACCTCGCAAAGCACATGCAGCAGCTGGAGAGACCACAGAGGTTCCTCACCAGGAGAATCCAGTGCCTCAAAAATCTACCATACACAGATAGGCTAAAAGTCCTATCCCCCTACTCTATTTCATACAGACTCCTCAGAGGTGACCTCTGTCTGGCATACAAGGTGATCTCGGACCCCGTCTTGATGGAACTGCTGCATATCTGCAAGTCAAGCTCCATTCGTGTAACCCACACACGTGGCGTCAACCTGATCTGTGATATCAATAGGACTTGTTGGCAAGACAGATTTGTGTCCCAGAGACTCCCCCATCTATGGAACAGACTCCCTCTCCACGTCAAGCAGAGTACCTCATTACCCCTTTGTAAGCGCAACCTGGATAACTGGATGGGAAATAGAAAATACATCCCTGGAATTCCACCCGTGTCCCTGCTGGACAGGGGTATCGGGTGCTGATTTGTCTATGCATGGGCTAAACTCTTGGCTAGGCTTATAAGGGCCTCGGGGCCAATAGTCTAGCAACTTCCTACGATCCTATGATCCTAGTGATCCATGAAAAGAAGGCAAAAGCAGCACTGATCATTGAAATCGCCACACACAGTGACTACAGTGTCTTGCGTACAGAGACACAAAGTATCAGAATTTGCAGGCAGAAATTAGAGCAATGTGGAAGAAAGATACCCAGACAGTTCCAGTAGTAATAGGAGCAACGGGTCTTATAAAAACAAATTTAATAATTGTATTTAGATATGCTATCGATACATGTAACTCCATAAGAAACTGCAGAAGGAGTCATTACTAGGCACATTGCGGGTACTGCAAGCAGCACTTCTGGCTAACATCAAAGATTGAAACAATTCTAATTTCATGAACTTTAATCATACTTTGACTTATGAATGGGATCCATTCCCATCATGGTATTAGAAACCCAAAAGACTTGGAGAAATTAAAAAAGTTGCAAGGATATGGTACAAGACCCATTTTATGGTGAATTACACATGTATGAGTTCCAGTGGGTCATACACTTCAACTAGTCTGGATGTGAGATTGTTTTTAATATAGGCTGAGACACCTCCACACTTAGTTTCCTAATGTGCAGTAGCTGGTCTAAAGGTGTGAAAGGTTTTCAAGCTGAGGTATATCAAACAACCCCTGTCTTGTGTGAGTAACTCCCATCTGTGGGCAAGCCTGTGGTAATTGCCCTTGCCCAACTTCAAAATGAGAGAGACTGATTGCTGCCTGCACCTAAAGGGGATCATAGCCACAATCTTTGGGGAGTCCTTTTGGATCCATAGAAAAAACATAGATATCAGTGGGATGGGTACAAAGGCATAAAGGAATATTCCAGCCCATGGGATGAGAAGACATCTGTCTTCGAGGCCTGTTTGCAAGGAATTTTCAAGCAGAAGTTCTATGATTGTTCTGACAGGAAGCAAACAGATCTACTTGAGGTGATTCCTAAAGATGAATCAATTCTCAGAAGACCTCAGGGTGAAGGTTCCATTTGTGAAGGACTTTCCTGGTACTGCTTAGCTTGTCTTCTACAATGTTTTGCTCTGAAGGAATGATGAAGCCTGAAGAGTCAAAATGAGCTGATATGCGACCTTCCTGACTAACATAGCAAGTCTGCAAAGGGGTACCCCCTGTTACTTTATATACCACTAAGTTGTTATTTGTAAAAACTTGCAGTAGTCTTGGAGACCAGAGATGATTTACGGCTTTCAAAGCATTTATTACTGCTACCTCTATGATATTTATGCTCAAATGTCTATATTATTTGTTCCATATGCCTTACATTTTCACCCTTTTTGAAACTGTTCCTCTACATTAGGTTTGAAGCATCAGTCATGAGACTGAAAAGAAAGCAGATGTGAGACTGGGAGACCTGGAATTTATAAGAAAGTACAGTTACATAAGTCCAACTTACCTGTAACAGTAGATGTTCAAAATGTTCACTGTCTCACAGGTATTTTGGGTTATCTGCTGAGGTAACCCAGTACTGACAAGCTTTAAAAAGCTCAGATCCCCTCCTCTTCTTTTCCTGTGATTGCTGTTTGGTTCACAGGTATATACTAGGCTATCAGTTTGAAAACTATTACAAGCTTAACGAGCAACAACCAGAAGTTAGACTCAAACCTTGTACCATGCATCTGTGAGGTAAATATCTTAATCATTATGCTAACCCCTTTCTCCCTTGTTTGAGCATATCCAGAGAAGGAAGCCTTCGGCTGAGACAAAAAGCGAGAGTTCAGGCTATTTCACTTCCACAAAGAAGGAAAAGAAAGTTCAACCTGAATCAGCTCTCTGGAATCAGCGAACTTTAATGGACCAGCGTCAGTAGAAAACAGCACCAATACACTTAAGCAGATGAACCAGCTTAAAAAACAAAAGCTATTAAAAGCAATAGCTGTTAAAAGCATAAAATACAGTTAAACAGCAACGGAATACTTAGCGCTTTCACCCGTATATTCGGTCTGGCATCATCAGAGTAAACCATCTTGATGCTCTTCAATTACTGAAATAATTTCAGTTACTACACCCGCCCTCTAAATTAACCAATCACTATAATTGCAGAAACAAATTAAAAACAATATAAACAATGTATATCAGCTCAGCCACGATATACGAACTCTCAAGAAATTAAACATACCAATAAATAAATTGTATGTTAAATATATTAAATACAAAAGTGTATTAAATTCCTTATCTATGCCTGTCCAAAGACTATATATATAAAAAGATCAAATAACCAAGGATTTTTATTTTAAAATACTAGACAGAGAAATATGATCGTTAATATCTGGAGGTTTAGAAGCAGTATTTCGAATTGACCAACAAGCTCATTAATTTGTTTAAGGAGAAGGGTATGGTTGCTAATGTTCCAGTTCCAATTTTAGGAACGCAAGAACCTTTGTTGACTGAGTCGCAAGCTATTTTATATATGATGCATACACCGCCCTCCACTAGTGGTAAACAAGTAACAGGTAACAGCTCATTGAACCTGGACAATAACAAAGTGCTTTTGGGTGCTAACCAGCTTGGTAGCAAGAGCCATTGTTCGCCTAAAAAGTTTGACACCTTACTTGTCCCTTCAGTTACGGATTGGAAGCCTGATTCAAGACAGGCAGTTGAGTCAGGCACTATAAAAGCCCAACTGGGAAGTTTTGAAACTAAACTTAAAAAATTTTAGTCTTTACAGATGGGCAACGTGTTTTTGGAGAGGTCGATTGAGCTTAAGCAAGTGCCGAAGGGCTTAAGGATATTTAAACTGCCAATGGGCTTTGATGTTGGAACAGATGGATTTCAGGAACTTTTGGCTTTTTTCGACCGGACAGGTATTGAATTAATACATATCATTATTTGGAAAAACAATAATAGATTAGAAAAGTTAAAAGAGGAATTGGGGCAACTCAATAGTAACATCACAAAAGATCTACTTTTTGAGTTTAACAAACACCAATATGATAAGATTTTATATGAAACTGACAATTTTGTGAAAAAGGGCCTGGACTCGAAGACATTTACATTAAACAGGGACAGTAGAGACTAGGCTAACAATCAGGTATACTCTCATTTTAGAGAGTTCAAACGAGTGAATGTTAAACCAAATTCGGAGATTAACACCAATACAAGGGATAATTCCCGCAGGACATGTACAATGTAAATGGACAATTTGAGGATTGTCTTGAGGATGTCTTGTTGACAGAAACTGATGCTTTTGAGGGGAATGAAGTTTTTTTAGACCTTCATCCTATAAGGTGCTCGGAACGTATTCGCAAGCGCAATCAGTTTTCACATTTGCCACAACAAGGGAGAGGGAGGGCGCAGAGGTTTTTCAACAACAAGCGAAGGTGGTCCCAGGTGAACAACAGACCACTATAGATAGTCAAGGACTTGGCTCTCGGCACGATGAAACATTTTTGTTACATAGTGACTAACTTTGACTCTCACTGTGACATTGCATTAAGGGATGCACCCCCCTCCCCTTTACAAATTCCTTCCACTTCTTCACCTGTGGGTGTAGATATTTCTTGTACGGTACCACTACAGCCACACAGGGTGAATATGTGATCTGAAGTAGGGACTTCATTTGTCAGCAACCTGTGGGTCTTCGATCCGAGCCGGCAATTATTTATACAGCTATGGATCCGAGCTCCTAGCTCCTTCCCTCACCCATAATCCCCTGCCAACCCCAATTGACCTCAGATCTAGTTTGCAGCTTTTAGAAGAGACAGCTGGATTGCAGAGCTCCTGGCGACTTCAGATAAGTTCTCAAAAACTTGTTTAAAAAAACAGAAAATCTTTCCTTTTTAACTTGCATGTGTGTTTAGGATCCCTTTTAGGTTAACTTTATACCTTTTTTAATTTTCTTTTTAGTGTTTCCTCCCCTCGCTGGTCGTAGTGTGTGTGTGTGTTCTTTGTGTTTTGGGGCCTGGTGTGCATGTGTAGTCCTTTCCTTGAGAAGAAAATGTCAGAGGACCCAAAGCCCATTTTTTCTATGTGCACCGAGTGAGGCCATAAGCTTTCACCGGCGGATGGCCACACTTGGTGTGTTCGGTGCCTTGGGGTTGAACACCTGTCCTCAGGATGCACGATTTGTGCAGGGTTCAAACCCAGGGCACTGAAAGAGCGGAGGTCGAAGCTGGTCCTGGCGGGACTTTTGCCCCAGGAGTCGGCTTCAGCCTCCGCTACTCCCGTGGCACCTCCCTAACCTGTGGTGGTTGCCACTCCTGCCCCCCTTTCTCCAGCCGGGATTCAAACTCCCACTAAAGCACCGGAAGACAGGGAGGCGAGGAGGGAGAAACGGAGGGAGAAGCACCACAAGTGGCAGACTGAGGCCTCCGCTTCGCCCCCCCCCCCAGCTAAGCGGGCTTCTCCCTCCACGGCTTACAGGTCTCCTCCTCCTCGGCTCCGATCACCTTGCTTCTCCCTGGGACCAGAGGAGGAGGAGACCCGATCTCTGTCGAGGTCATCGAGATGGCACTCCAGGCCTGCCTCGGTGGCCTCGTTGAGATCCACCTACAGCCTGTCTGACGCAGACTTGGACCGGATGATGAGAAGGTTCATCCAGGCCCAGCTGCAGATGGGAGTGCTCCTGCCTCCCCCCCTTTGGGGGGAGCTCGACACCCTTTTTTGCTCCGATAGCTCCTTCTCCGACCCGCTTCATGGGTTCGGAGCGCTAAGAGCCGGGCAGCATTGGAGCCGGGCATGGGTGGGCACCGACAGTACTGGGTACTTCGAATCCGACCCTGCCCTCGAGGCTGTCATTTCCATCGTCGGATCTGACCTCTCGGAGTCGTGGCCCGAGCTTCGGATCTGAGGGATTCAGTGTGCCTTCGGCTCCGTCCAGGTCGGAGCACACTGTTCCCTCGGATCCGACAGTCTCGGCACCGGTTCCGATCCCTTCATCGGATCCGAGTGGGAGTCGGCTCTCGGAGCCCAGGAAGAGCGGCTCCCCCTCGGCCTTCGATGTAGTGGAGAGGGCTCTGTCGAGGGCATCCAGACCCCCGGCCCTTGTCTCGGCTCCGCCCTGCACTCCCTCTCTGCTGGGCCAGGCTTCCATCACCTGGCCACAGGGACAACCTGCTTCAATGTCCCAGGCTGTTCCATTGGAACAGGACATTGCTGGCGAGACCTCCTCGAACAGCCCCCCCCCCGAGGAAGTGCCTCGCAAGCATAAGTGTAAGAGGAGGCATGTGGACTCCCCCGAGTCCTTAAAAGAGGACACGGACTTGAATGAAGGGGAAGGCTCTCCAAGATCACCCCCCCGAGGATGTCTCGTGACATCATGGAAATGCTTAGGCTCGGGGATGGGGTGGGGGGGTCTGCCCCCAAGGCTTCCTTCGAGTCCGTGTACCTGGAGGCATTCAAAGGAGGCCCGTCTACCTCTTGAGTGTCCCCTCCGGCCGACCCCTAGGTGGACCTTGTGCCCACCAGGGCGTGGAAGGAGCCGGACACTGTGGAGCCTACTCCCAAGCGCCTGGACAGGATCTTGAGCCCCCCCCACAGACCATCCCCACTAGAGCAAGGGTCCCCCTGTAGATGCCATGTTGATACTAAGAGGGAACTAGCTCAGGAGAGCCCCTCAGTCCATCCTCCGAGCAAGGAGTCTCGATTTATAAATCGCCTTGGGAAGTGGGTGTTCAGTTCAGCAACCTTCTCAGTAAGGTCTCTGAACTACATGGCACATGTCATCAGGATGCAGCGCGATCTTATTAAAGAATACGCTGCCCCCCCCTGGAGTCCATGTCGGTGGAAGACAAGCAATTGTACTCCACTCGTATGGCCACTCTGAGATCTGTTTCCAATACCTCTATGCGGCTTCTGTCTCATGCTACTGAGGGAGCCGCTAGAGCCAGTGGAGCGGGCCTAGTGATGAGGAGCCAGGCCTGGCTCCGACATTGTGACTTTGCGGAGCCCTTTAAGGCGTCCTTTGTGAATGCCCCCTTTGATGGTTCTGCCTGTTTGGCAAAACCATTTGCTAGACACTTGTCCAGAGCAAGAAGGACGGGAAGACGCTGTCTGCCATCGGAGTCCTCTTCTCTGCTCCCCAGAGGTCCTTTTCCAAGAACCAAAAGGGACAGAAGAAGATGTGGTTCCGGAAATCGCAGCATTCCCAACTTGCTCCGGACAACCAGTCCTTCCGTGGCAGAGGAGGACAGGGAGGACGCCGCCCTAGAGGCAGAGGGGCACTGAGAAATTTTGGGTCCAGAGAATCCTTCTCTGATCGGCCCACGCAACAGCCCTGAAGGGTTGCCCGACTGCTCCACTCTGGAGGCAGTCGGGGAGCGCTTCTCGAGGCACCTGGTGGCATGGGAGTCCATTACGTCAGACCGCTGTGTGCTTCGGATTATATCCAGAGGTTACAAAATCCCTATGCTTCATGTCCCACAGACTCAAGAACCTCCCCGATGTACAACCCGATCAGAGGGAGCCTGTAGCCACGGAAATCCGGCAGCTGCTCGAAAAAAGGGCCATCCAACCCATCCCCCCAGACTAGCTTGGATTAGCGTTTTACTCCAGGTTCTTTCTGGTGCCAAAAAAGACGGGGGACTTGAGAACAATCCTAGACCTCTCCCTTTTGAACCTGGCGGTAACCAAGGAGAAATTCCGAATGGTCACTCTTCAATCCATTCTCCCCCTGTTACGGGAGAATGACTGGATGTGCTCTATAGACCTCAAGGATGCGTACTACCACATTTTAATGGACAGGCGATCCAGGAGGTTTCTCCGCTTCTGGCTGGGAGCCAGCCACTTTCAGTTCAGGGTCCTTCCCTTTGGCCTCACTACAGCCCCCAGGGTGTTCACCAAAGTTTTAGCAGTGTTAGCGGCCCACCTGAGACTCCAGGGAATGCAGGTCTTCCAGTACCTGGACGACTGGCTCCTGACCGCCCCAACAAGGCATCTACTCTGCTCAGCCAGAGATTTTTTTCTTCGCCTAGCCCCCCAGTTAGGTGTCACGATCAATATGGACAAGTCCTCCCTTGCTCCAACACAAGTGATAGACTTCATAGGGGCCAGGTTAGATACGAGTAGTCTACGAGCCTACCTCACTTCGGAACGACTACAGAACCTCAGTCTTCATGTGCGGGCCATCCTCCAATCAGAAACTCCTCCTGTGGAACTGGTCCTGAGGGCACTGGGCTCTATGGCAGCGGCAATTACTCTCCTCCCGTGCGCTTGCCTAAACATGAGGGTATTACAGTGGACCCTTCAAGTACAGTGGTCCTTCCAGCTTCTCCCTCTCCACCACCCTGTCTCTATCAGCAAAGCTTGCAGGAGGGCTCTGTTATGGTGGCTGCATTCCCCAGACCTCCATACAGGTCGGCCCTTCTGCGCTCCACCTCCCCTAGTCACAGTGACCACAGACGCTTCTCGCCTTGGGTGGGGAGGGGGCATTGTTCAGGCAGAACAGTCCAAGGCACATGGAACGACTCAGAGACCTCCCTGCATATCAATGTTCTGGAGATGAGGGCGGTGCTGTTAGCGTTGCAAGCACTTCACAACCTTCTTCCCGTCGGAACCATTGCGATACAGACGGACAACATGTCAGTTGTCTGGTATATCAACAAACAGGGGGGAACCAGGTCTTATCCTCTCTGCTGAGAGGCCATGAGAGTGTGGGAATGGGCGATCTCCATCAACTGCTTTCTAATCACGACACACATTCCGGGACGGTATAACTTTCTGGAGGACAAACTCAGCTGCACTACTCTTTCCCCTTACGATTGGTCTCTGAACTCCCGTGTAGCGAAGCAGATTTTTGCAAAATGGGGGCACCCTGCTACGATCTTTTTGCCTCTCCCTCAAATACCAAATGCAACAACTTCTTCGCCCTGATTCCCTCAACAGGGGAAGCCCCGAGAGACGCTCTAGTGCATGCTTGGCCGCCCGGTCTACTTTATGCCTATCCTCCTCTACCCCTGATGCTAAAGATGTTACAGAAAGCCTCTCGGTTGGGAAGCAGGATGATCCTCATTGCCCCATTCTGGCCTCGACAAACTTGGTTCCCTTACCTGTGGTCTCACTTGGTGAATCCTCCCTGGATTCTGGATCCCAGTCCGGATCTGATCTCCCACCCATCAGGCTTACCGACCCCGAATCTGGACAACCTGAAGCTAACAGCTTGGCTGCTCCAGTTAATTAGGACTCCCGGTATCTCCTCTCCAGTCAAAGCCATCTTGGTGGCAGCGCATAAACCTTCCACCAGGAAGATTTACAGCAGTAAATGGAAGCGCTTTTCCATTTGGGCGGAGCATCATAATGTGGACCCCTTCACTGCTCTGCTAACAGCAGTTTTGGACTTCCTTACAGGGCTTTTTCAGCAAGGGGCTAGCTGTTCAACAGTCAAGGTACAATTGGCAGCCATCTCCCATTACCATGTAGGACATGAGACTGGTCCCTTGATGTCAGCTAAACTATGTAAAACCTTCCTCAAGGGTACCTTTTTGCTTAGGTCCCCGATCAGAGAAGCCATACCCCCTTGGGATCTATCGCTAGTTCTTCAGGCCTTGACTGCTTCCCCCTTTGAACCAGCTACCTCTGCTGATCTTAAATACCTGTCTTGGAAAACAGCATTCCTAGTAGCCATCACCTCTGCAAAAAGAGTTTCATAACTTCAAGCTCTTTCCGTAAAACCCCCTTATTTGGTTTTTCATCAGGATAGAGTGTACCTCAGGACCAATCCATCTTTCCTACCTAAGGTGGCCTCAGAAACCAATATCAATCAGTCCATCAGTCTTCCTGTTTTCTTCCCTAATTACCAGAATAAAGGAGAATACAAGCTGCACTCGTTAGATGTACACAGGCAGCTGCGTTTCTATATTCATAGGACTGCTGGTCACAGACAATCTGATCAGCTGTTCGTCTCCTTTTCTAAATTCAATTTAGGTAAAGCTGTTTCGAAGGTCACCTTATCACACTGGATTTCCCAATGTATCCGTCTAGCTTATGAGGCTTCTGGGAGGCCCGCACCTCGAAGGGTCCGTGCTCACTCCACTCGTTCCATATCTACTTCTACTGCATTCAGATCTAGAGTCCCTTTGGATGATATTTGCTCGGCAGCCACTTGGGCCTCATCTCACACCTTTATTCACCACTACAAGCTGGATGTCACCTCAACAGGTAGAGCATCTTTTGGCTCCGCAGTGCTCCGGAACATCCTTCCATGATGGCCGCCCAAGATTCAGGTAGCTGGGGACTCTGTCCCACAGGTTGCTGACAAATGAAGTCCCTACTTCAGATTAAGAAGTTATGTACTCACCATAACGTTCCATCTGAGTAGGTGACTTCATTTGTCTGCAACCACCCCCCCCCCTCCTTCCCCCTGGCCTTCAGAAGAATTAGATCATGTTATTATTCTTGCCTTTTCCTTTTTGGGATACCTTTTCAGGTATATAGGAGGGCAAACTTGATCTGAGGTCAATTGGGGTTGGCAGGGGATTATGGGTGAGGGGAGGAGCTAGGAGCTCGGATCCATAGCTGTATAAATAATTGCCGGCTCGGATCCGATATTGGATCCAAGACCCACAGGTTGCAGACAAATGAAGTCACCTACTCAGATGGAACGTTATGGTGAGTACATAACTTCTTATTTTCAAGGTAGTTTCAACGCGAGCATTGAACTTTTGGATGTCAATGAACTGAATGGGAGAGGCTCCTTTGAGTCAACACAAAGCCTTGACACCGGACTTGTATGCAACTTTGTCAAAGTTGATAGTGTGTATATATGCAATTACACCAATTTGGATTTAACTAATGATTACTTGTCCCTGTTTAAGAAGGGGTTCACCTTTGTGCCTATGTTTAGGAATGAAATAGCAAACATTTTAGTCAATTTAAAAATGTAAACTAGACAACTGAACTTGAAAATGTTTTTTCATAAGAATCCAAATCCGATGAACGACAATATAATTGTGCTTAAAAGGTCAAGTACATTTATTCCTCCTGCACATCCATGTATACACATTTTTGAGAATATGTGTGAATTGCAACTTAGAAGGATGACCAGAGGGTTGGGCAGTCAATCTGATAATTTGACATCTGGTGAGCGATTTTGCCTTCGAGAGTTGACATCCTCTAACAATTATAGGGTAATGAAACCGGATAAAAGAGGAGGGGTGGTGATCATGTTGTCTACAGACTACTCAAACAAAATGTCCAGTGTTTTGAATGATACCATTATATACACAAGAGTTTCAAGGAATGAGATGTATATGGCTTACACCAAAACTGACTGGCTTTTGTATGAGTGGTTTATAGAGGGGGTCATTGATGGCAATGAGTACCACTATTTGTTAGTTGATTCACCTGTGACCCCCGCCATATTTGGAATACCTAAGATTCGCAAAAATCAAAATAACCCACCCTTCCATCCTATAGTGTCTGCTAAGGGTTCTAAAACTGAGGCAATGGCTTTGTTTGTGGACTTCCATTGTAAAAACATTACTAAAGGTTTGTCACACATTTTAAGAGACTCATGGCATTGCCTAGAAGTGATTAGACAGAATCAGTTTGATGAGCCCTTTATAATGGTGACAATAGATGTTATTAACCTTTTTTCAGTTATTCCGCAGACACAAGGGTTGGAAATGTTTAATGCATGTCTGGAGAAGTATAGTGGTTTTCACACAGTTAAGCGTTCATTGATGGTAGATCTCATGGAACTTATTTTTTTCAAACAATTTCATTGGTTTTGAGGATGAATTATATAGACAAGTTACAGGGGTTGCCACGGGCACCAAATGTGTGCCTATTTATGCCAATTTGGTATTGGCACAATGGGAGATGGAGAAGGTGTTCCCTACAAATTTTATGCATGACATTAAATTGTATTTACGTTACCTTGATGACATTTTGATTTTTTTGGAACGGGAATAATTGAGGATACTCACAAATTTGTTGATTTTCTTAATAACACCACAACATTTCTTAAATTTACATATAAGATTCATGGCAACACGTGCAATTTTTTGGATATCTTATTATATAGGAATGTATTTGAAGCTGGTATTTATATAGATTCTAGTATTTACCGTAAAAAAACATACTCAAACATGTTTTTCATTTTCAAAGCTATCACCCCCAATTCCAAAAAAGGAATGTTGTAAAGGGACAAATGGTCAGACGTTCTAGACTGATCAGTGAAGATGAAAGGTTACAGTTCAAATTAACAAGTCTTGTTAACATGTTTACAGAAAGAAGTTATCCACTTGAAGTTTTGATTAAAATAAGAAATGAAATAGAGGTTAAAAGACATTCGGTTTTTAAACCAATTTTGAAAGGGGGCCTATTGAAAGAGGTTCACGATGAGAACAATTTGGCCTTACCTACAAATACGGGACATGCAAAACGAGCTATGATTTTACCCTATAATGGGCAATCAGAATACATAACTAAAATTATTAGGGACACATGATATGGTGTCCTAGACAAAGACACTACAAGTGTTATTGGGAGCTCCCCAGTATTTACATATAGTAGGGGTAGGAATTTAAAAGAACTGATGGAAACAGAACACAACACTGGACCATACAAGAGTTCTAAGATGAGCAAATGTGGCACATGTAGTGTATGTAAGTTCATTAACAATGGGCCATACTTGGTGATTCACAATTTTTACAAAACTATTAAGTGTCCAGGTTATTGTAACTGTAACACCAGGAGGGTGGTGTATATTGCCACATGTTTAAGTTGCCCCACTTTTTATGTGGGGAAAACTATAAGAAAATTAAGGTTAAGAACGTTAGAGCATTTAAGGGACATTAGGAATAAAAAGACTAGCAATGCTTTATATATGCATAGCTTAAGTTGCTCTAATTTCAAAAAAAAATTATTTTTTGTGGTAGATAGAATACCTGATAATGACAGAGGGGGGAATGTTAAGATCTTGCTGCAGATGAGGGAGAGCATGTGGCAACTCAGCCTAGATGCTTTCAACCTCCAGGTATTAACGATCATATTTCTCTGTCTAGTATTTTAAAATATAAATCCTTAGTTATTTGACCTTTTTATAGCTATAGTCTTTGGATAGGCATAGATAAGGTATTTAATACACTTTTATATTTAATATATTTAACATAGAATTTATTTAACAAGCTTTTATTACAAATCTAAAATAACAGCTCCAAGGCCGAAAATGGTTTATTATTTTATTATATTATTATTTTATTATAACAAAATGCACCAAAATCCGTTAGTATTATTGAGGTGAATGTCCAATTTTCATTATAGGACAATCTGTTTAGCCATTTAAGAAAATCCCATGAATCTATACAAACAAATTGTTCAGAATACATAATATTTTTTAACTTAAGATCTAAAAACTTCACTATGGGTTGGGTGATAGACCCCCTAATGTCTACAATGGACAAACTGAGGGTTGATGGATGTCTTTGTGCAATTTCGGAAGGCCAAAAATAGTAGGTGTAAGAGGAAAATCAACATTTAAAAAAATTATATTGATGAATATCAATCTCCCCTTCCAGAAATAAATCATAAATATACCCACAAATCCTACACTGTGCAACATTCATTTCATTGATATATCTCTTTTTATATGTGTCAGAATTAAGTAACTTTTTCATTTTTTTTCACATAATCACATTGATCCATGGCAGCAAGACCCCCAGCATTATCTGGCTTGATGAACCGGACATCTGGATTATTCTTTAGAAATTCTAACACATCACGTTCATTCGAAGTGAGATTATCATAGATTCCTACCTTCTTTTCATTAAATATTCCTTTAATATCAAGCTCACACATTTTGAAACAACAATAATGTAAGATGAAGGGGTGGATTATAAGTGCTAGCCACTCTTAATGGGTTACTAATATATACATCATTTAAAAACAATGAATGTAAAATTAACTTATGAACATATAATCTTATGTCCATCAACATTTGTGCATAGTTCATACTTTTAGAGGGAACAAAGGTCCAACTTTTAGAGAAAAGGTTGCACAGATCTGTAGAAATTTCTATAGATGAAAAGTTATATATTTTAATGTCTCCTTTCATGTTCATGGAGATATTCATAACTGGAAGTTTCCATTCATCATCTAGCAATTCAAACCATAACTGGTCTAGTTCTTCCCTCTCTAATTCTGAGGCCCCTCCCTCTCTGATTTCTCCATGTGCCCCTATTCTGCTCCGCACCTCTCGATGGAAACGTTTGATGCCCATAGTTCTGGCAGTTCTGGTTCTTTAATCACTCTGACTGCCTCGGAAATGTTGTTTGTGGATTTCCTAAAAAAATTTCAGTAGCTTTTACATTGCCCTCATACCAGGTATTATCAGCATGGTGACCCTCATGTGCTTAAGATGTTTCCCTCAATCTATCAGACCATACTTGTGAACTAGGGGGAATTGGATGAGCACTGTTATTACCATAAGCTTCCATGTCTCTTGTTAGTTTCTTTATTTTTCTTGTTTATATCACACTCATCTGTTCTTCCATAGATTTTCATATACAGGCATATTCAAACTGGTTATCAGAAAATGCAAATCTTGGGTGATGGTATTATTCAACCCTAAGATTTCCTTGGCAAGAGTCTCAATGGTTTTATTATTAAATTTCATGACTAAATCCATATATTCGAATCCATGTTTATCAAAGAGTTAAAGAAGTTCTTTATGGAATGGTGAATTTTCTACCAGTCCAGTAGGAAAATGCCATAATCGCAAGCCTTTCGGCACAATCTGTCTCTTAATGCATTCTCTGAAATAATCAGAGTCCATTTGTAATTTCTTAATCTTCAACAGACATCGGTCAAATTCTGATAGTTTATCTCATAAACTTTGATTAACATTACTTGGTTCATGATTGAACGTATTAGAACATTTAAGAAAGTCTCTAAAATTCACAGTCTGAATGTTGTCAGGTTGATTAGGGCCATTAGAATGAACATTCGTTCCTGCCGTACTACCAATATCAGGATCTGTGTTCAAAATCTGCAACAATTGATTACCTGGCTCCGTTGCTATATTATTTCCTGCTTGAAGTGATAAACTAGGGATGCTGTAGGCCGAAAGTTGAGAAAGATGCGAGGATGGTGACATCTGTGTGACTACACCTAATAGATGTCATACATGCTTATGGTCTTTTTAGTATAACAACATATTGTCGGCTTTTGAGCCGTCATCTTGACTTTGTAAATGTAAGTTTGTGTACATGATTAGCATTACCAATACAATTATATTAGGTACACATGAAGGCTTTTAAGGTTAGTTAAATTTTAATGCTGTTATTTTAACCTGAATTTGCATTTTGTACTATTTAAAATATGAATTATATGTGCAGGTTTTTGCTTCCTGATTATTTAAATTATTGTAATCCTATTGGACAAAATAGGGTAGGTGTGTGAAAATAAGCATTTTTGATTGGATGAATTTCTCTGTTAGTGGATTGGATGAGGGATGCTTAATCATAGTCCATGGTATTCATTCGTGTTATGAATTCCATTGGCTATTTTAAGTAGGTGTGTGTTGATGGTGATTATTTATTGGTTAGATTTTTTTTAAAAGGATGTTCAGTAAAGATTTGTTTTATCTGATGAAGTTCCGTTATTTGCTTGACAAAACCCTTTGTGTGCGAATAAAGGGATTTATACTTTCTGCAACAGTGGTGTTTTTATTCATTTTTAAAGGAGATTTCTTGGGGTTTTATTATTCCAGCTGTGGAGGTAGTCCTACGTGTTCGCATAGCTGGTTTCTTTGTGGTTTTTCTATTTTCTTGGTTATTGGTGTGTCTCGTGGTGCTTAGTATGGATTCTCCTCCACCAGCGATGCAAACTTCCTTGGAGACGTCCCTGGGAGAACCGACCGCTCTAGTTCAACAACTTAACCAGAGGATGGATAAATTAGAAGAATTGCCAGTTTTTCAACAGGTGTCACCATCCTCACATGTTTCTCAACTTTTGACTTACATCATCCCTAGTTTATCACTTCAAGCGGGAAATAATATAGCAATGTAGCCAGGTAATCAGTTGTCGCAGATTTTGAACACAGATCCAGATATTGGTAGTAGGGCAGGAATGAATGATGTTAAGTTGTCTATCTCGCCTTCGTTCTTGCTGGACACAGCCATCTTCAATAGCTCGAGAGCTGTTTACTGGCTCGAGGCTACCCCTTATCCCATGATGCCTAGCGATAGCTACCCAGATCTCATTTGCCGCTTCAGCTGCAAGGTGTAGTTTTTCTTGATCAGGCTCGTATAAAGTTTTTTGTATAACCTTCTTACTCTACAACTCTATATTTTCAGTGTTTTATTGTTAACGATTAGTCTTGATTTTTTTTGTGATACCTAGTGTTTAGTTGTAGTATCTCTTCTTTTTCTTGTAGAACTCGTTTAACTTAGAGAGTTCTCCCCCACCCCTCCCCCCTTACCTCTTCTTGTCAGGTTAGCCGTTTAGGTTAGAGGCTTTCCTTCTACCTTTCTTTCATAGGCTAGCCATTTAAGTTAGAGGCTTTCCTATTAAAAAAAAAAAAAACCTTTAGCTATAGTCTTGTAGTAAAGAGTGTATAGACTGTATTTTGCTTCTGGTAGCTGTTGTTGTATTTGTTGTTTCCTTCTTTCAGGATGTCAAAGGAATCCAAACTTACTGGATTCAAGAAGTGTGACTCATGCTGTCAGAAAATGTCTCTGACAGATGGGCACACTTCTTGCGTCTATTGTTTAGGTGCTGTGCACCTGCAGGACTCTTGTTTTATCTGCCATGCCTTTAGTCCAAGAGTCCTGCAGGAGCGTAAGAATAAGCTTATTCTTAGGGGGTCTTTTAAAACCCCAGGATTCACCGGCCAAGAGCTGTCAGCCTGTGAAATCCCCTAAATTCACCAAGCCGTCGGCTCCAAATTCAGAGCCGTCTTCGGTTCAGACTTTACCTTCTACTTCGGTTCCGGCTGGCACCGATAAGATTATCTCCCCGTCTGCTCCATCAGAGACTTTGAAGCCTTCGCATAGCCACAAGAGGCTGAGGTACCCTTCACTGGAATCGGTAATTCGGCTCCTCGGTCTACTTTGCTTGAAAGCGAGCGCAGTCACCGATCCTCTCACTCCTCTAGGCTATCGGATCACGATGTGGACAGAGTGGTCAGTAGGTTGCTAAAGTCGCAGGTACTTGCCAAGATGTTGTCCAGCCCTCCTCAACAGGTGTCGGCTCCTCCTCCGACTCCAATGAGTTCGGAGCCGGAGTTCGTTGGGATTCGAGTAGTGGAACCGTCAGCTCTGATAACTCTATCTCCTTCAGTTCCGACGTCGGCTCCGATCCCCTCGGTGGTGCCGTCCGTCAAGGGATCTGGCCGCCGGGGTTCCCTCGTCGGCTCCAAGGAGGCGAGTGGCATCAGAGCCTTGTTCGACCCCATTCTCCCTCTCGGAGCTTCGGCGCAGGTGAGCTTGGCTCTTACATCGTCCTCAGAGCCGTCTCCCTCGGTGTGGAGAAAGATTCCTTTCCTCGGAACCGGAGCTTTCTCTGCATCGTGGCAGGGATGCCTTCGATGTCATGAGGAGTGTGTGGCCACTTAGTCAGCTCCACTATTGGCCCCACCGGCTCCGTCCCCTGTAGTGCCTGTGCCAACCTCTGCTCCTCCTCCAGACCCCAAGCATACGGAACCGACGCTCCAGGACACCCCATTGTGCGTTTCCTCTTCTTCCAAGGCCTCCCCTGATCATTCAGAGGAGCTCCCTCGTAAGAAGAAGTGCAAGAGGAAGCACATTGACTCCCCTGAGTCTGTCACTTCTGATACAGACTTAGATGATTCGGAAGGGTCCCCGAGATCCCCCTCTGAAGATGTTTCCTTCTCGGACATCCTAGAAATGCTTAAGCAGAGGGGGAAATGGAATCCCCTAGCCCCTACCGAGGATGAGTCTGTATTTCTGGATGCTTTCGGTTTCCGACCTTCCACCTCCTGGGTTTCTCATTCTTTCGATCCACTTATGGCAGTGGTGGCTCGAAAGGCTTGATCAGCTCCAGATACAGTGGAACCAACTCCGAGGAGACCTGACAAATTCATCACAGCGCCCCAGGGTAAGCAGTTCCTTACCAAAGGTGTTCCTGTTGATGCCATGGTTGTAGCAGCAGCCACCAAAAAAGAGTTAGCGGAGACCTCTTCGTCTGTCCATCCTCCTAACAAGGAGTCTAGGATGATGGACAGATACGGGAAGCGAATGTTTGCTTCAGCGACCTTTTCTATGAGGTCACTGAACTACCTATGTCATTTTACCTGGATTCAGAGGGATCTCCTTAAAGAGCTCGGAGATACCCTTCAAGATCCATCAGCTGAGGGGCACAAGCTAAAGTAGCTTCTCAGCTGGCGACGCTTAATTCTGTAGTTAACTCCTCCATGAGGCTCATTTCCTATGCAGCCGATGGTGTGAGTAGAGCCACAGGTATGGGTGTGGCCCTTAGGAGGCATGCATGGATGCGGCTGTGTAATTTTGCGGAACCCTTTCGAGCGTCATTCGCCAACACCCCCTTTGATGGTTCCTTTCTTTTTGGACCACAGGTGAAAGACACTTTCACTAGGTGTGAGCTAGAAGGCAGGACTCTCTCTGCCGTGGGAGTCCGTTTTTCCACTCCCTCTAGACCGTACCCCAAAGGTCAGAAGAGTGGCAGGATGTGGTCCCGAAAATCCCAGGGAGCCTTGGCTGACATACGTAGTGATTTTTCCTCCAGGGGCAGAGGGGGAAAGAATAACAACAGATGCTGCCCTCGTGGCAGAGGGTGTCCGCAGAACCGGTGCAACAGAGAATCTTTCTCTGATAAGCCCTTTCAGCATCCCTGAAGAGTTGCCCTGCTGCTCACTTCTGGAGGCAGTCGGGGAAGACTTTCACTGTACCCAAAAGCCTGGCAAAATTAAACGCAAGACAGATGGGTACGGTCCCTTATATCCGGAGGTTACAAAATTCCCTTCCGTCAACCCCCCTTACCATCAAAGAAATGCCGTCCAGATGTTCCACCCAATCTGTAGGACCAAGCAGTAACAGAAGTTTCAAAACTGCTAGAAAAAAGAGTCATTCAGGAAGTCCCGGCAGACCAGCATAGATCCGGAACTTACTCAAGGTTCTTTTTGGTACCAAAAAAGACAGGGGACTGGAGACTGATTCTGGATCTCAGCAGACTAAACAGGTCTGTACAAAGAACAAAGTTTTGGATGGTCCCGCTACAGTCCATTCTACCCTTTCTGGGTCAGGACAATTGGATGTGCTCGATAGATCTTCAGGACGCGTACTACCATATCAAGATAGCGCTCCAGGAGATTTTTTCACTTCCGGCTGGGAGCCAGTCATTATCAGTTCAGAGATCTGCCATTTGGTCTCACCACAGCCCCCATGGTGATCCCCAAATGTATGGCAGTGGTCACAGCTCACCTGAGACATCGAGGATTCCAGGTGTTTCCATATCTAGACAACTGACTCCTCACTGCTACTACCAGGCATCAACTCCTACATGCCAGGGACTTCACAATCAAAATCTGCTCCCAGCTAGGCATTACAATAAACTTCGAAAAATCTGTCTTGTTGCCCTGTTAATCTATCACCTACATAGGAGCAGACTTAGACACAAGGAACATGTCCGCAAAGCTACCACTAGAAAGGGTGTCTACAATTCGTCAGCAAGTACAAATTCTAATACAGAGCAAAAGAATCCAAGTCAGGTTCATCCTTCAAACTCTGGGTTCCATGGCAGCAGTCATTCTTCCAGTCCCACTGGCCCGCTTTCACATGAGGATCCTTCAGTGGCTTCTGTTCACACAGTGGTCTTTCCAACAGCTGCCCATGTCTCACATGATCATGATTACAGAAGCATGCAAAAGGCACCATTCCTGGTGGATGGTCTCCCCACTGGTGACTCAGGGCAGACCCTTCATTCAGCCCCCTCCGGTAGCCACAATGACCACAGACAGCTACCTGATAGGGGGGGGGGGCATTATCAGGGCAGGACAGTCCAAGGCACTTGGCAACCTCATGAGTACCATCTGCACAAAAATGTCCTAGACATGAGAGCCATGCTCTTAGCATTGCAAGCCCTTGAGGTATCTCTTCCTTCTGCGACCATTGCAATTCAAATAGACAACATGTCAGTGGTGTGGTACATCAACAAGCTGGGCAGAACCAGGTCCAACCCCCTGTGTCGAGAAGCACTCAGACTGTGGCAGTGGGCGATTTCCTCCCAACGTTTTCTGATTGCGACGTACATCCCTGGGAGGTCCAACATCATAGCGGACAGGTTCAGTAGAGCTATCCTCATGCCTCACGAGTGGTCTCTGAATCAGGAAGTTGCGGATCTTATCTTCCGCAAATGGGGACAGCCTTGCTGCGATCTTTTTGCCACCCCCTTCAACAGCAAATGCAGCAAGTACTTCTCCCTTCTTCCACTTCCAGGACACTCACCCACAGATGCTCTACTCCATGATTGGCTTCAGGGACTTCTTTATGCCTTTCCTCCGTTTCCCCTGATTCCAAAACTCATACAGAAAGCAATATCGTTGGGCTGCAAAATGATCCTCATTGCCCCCTACTGGCCTCGACAGATATGGTTCCCGTTCCTGCACCATTACCTTCTCGATCAGCCTTGGACTCTGGATCCGATTCCAGCCCTACTGATTCATCAATCAGGTGGGTTGCATCAATCCCTCCAAACTCTCCAGCTCACAGCTTGGTTGCTCCACTTCCAACCTTAGCCAGGCTTCCTAGCATTTCTCCGGCTGCACGTGAGATTATTGTCTCCTCTCACAAGTCCACAACCACAAAAACCTATGCTAGTAAATGGAAATGTTTTTCTTGTTGGGCAGAGGCTAGGAAGGTAGATCCCTTTTCAACCCCAGTCCACGAAATTCTGGAATTCCTAGCACAACTTTTTCATTCCGGGTCTGCTTCTGCTACGATCAGGGTTCAATTAGCAGTCATTTCTAACTTTCATGTTGGTTTGCAAATTCTAACATTATTTCTCATAAGCTCTGTAAAGCTTTTTTGAGAGGGCCCACTCTCCTTAGGCCTCCAGTGAGAGATCACCCTCCTCCTTGGGACCTTAATTTGGTACTAACTTCCTTAACTCAGCCCACTTTTGAACCAGGAGCGTCCTGCTCCATTAAGTTTCTATCTTGGAAGACACTCTTTCTGGTAGCTATTACTTCAGCTAGAAGCGTCTCTGAACTTCAGGCACTATGTGTTCGTCCTCCATACTTGGTTTTTCATAAGGACAGGGTTGCTCTGAGGACTAATCCTTCGTTTCTTCCGAAAGTCTGCTCAGAAAATAATTTAAACCAATCTATAGTCCTTCCTGTGTTTTTCCCTAACCACACCAACAAGGCAGAGTACAAATTGCACCAATTGGATGTTCATAGACAATTGCGTTTTTACCTGCACAGGACTAAGGAAATAAGGAAGTCGGACCAACTATTCCTTTCTTATGCTCTAGGCAAACAACGTCTCCCAGTTTCCAAGGTGACCTTATCCAGGTGGTTGTCGCACACTATTACTTTCATTTATCAGTTAAGGAACAAAGAGTTACCTATCAAACCGAAAGGTCATTCTACTAGGGCCTTGGCCACCTCTGTAGCCTTCCAGTCTACGTTGCCCATGGATTCTATCTGTGCAGCTGCTACATGGACAAATCCTCATACATTTATTTCTCATTACAAGCTGGATATGGTCTCCAGGAGCAGAGCTGATTTTGGTTCCACTGTTCTGAAGAGTCTGTTCCAATGAGCCACCCAGGATATTAGGTGCTAGGGATGCTTTCCCAACCAGCAAGAATGAAGGCGAGATAGACAACTTAACATAAAGAAGTTATGTACCTAGCATAACGTTCCATGTTAGTTGTCTTCACCTCACCTTCTTTCTTGCGTCCCACCCTCCGTCCCCCTATCCTATTGGACCGAGAGGATTTCTTATTTCACTGGCTGGGTCTTCTCTGGGTTGTTTCCTCTAGTGACTTAGAGAATATGGCAGGTATAATCAACCTATTGTTTTGGACTTTTTTTTCTCTTGCTATGTCTGGAGTTAGCTACTTCAAATGAGATCTGGGTAGCTATCGCTAGGCATCATGGGATAACGGGTAGCCTCATGCCAGTAAAGAGCTCTCGAGCTATTGAAGATGGCCGAGTCGGAGCAGAGGATCAGCTCCGATCCCAACCAGCAAGAAAGAAGGCGAGATGAAGACAACTAACATGGAACGTTATGGTAGGTACATAACTTCTTTTTCATTCTAATGGCCTTAATAAACCTAACAACGTTCAGACTGTGAATTTTAAAGACTTTCTTAAATGTTCTAATACGTTCAATCATGAACCAAGTAATGTTAATCAAAGTTTATGTGATAAACTGTCAGAATTTGACCAATGTCTGTTGATGATTAAGAAATTACAAATGAACTCTGATTATTTCAGAGAATGCATTAAGAGACAGATTGTGCCAAAAGGCTTGCGATTATGGCGCTTTCCTACTGGACTGGTAGAAAATTCACCAATCCACAAAGAAATTCTTCAACTCTTTGATAAACATGGATTTGAATATATGGATTTAGTCATCAAATTCAATAATAACACCACTGAGAGTCTTACCAAGGAAATCTTAGGGTTGAATAATGCCATCACCCAAGATCTTGCATTTTTCTGATAACCAGTTTGAATATGCTCGTATATTAAAATCTATGGAAGAACAGATGAATGTGATAAAAACAAGAAAAATGAAGAAACGAACAAGAGACATGGAAGCTTATGGTAATAACAGTGCTTATCCAATTCCCCCTAGTTCACAAGTATGGTCTCATAGATCTAGGGAAACATCTTATGCACATGAGGGTCATCATGCTGATAATACCTGGCATGAGGGCAATGTAGAAGATACTGAAGATTTTTTTAGGAAATCCACAAACAACATTTCCGTGCCAGTCAGTTTGATTAAAGAACCAGAACCACCAGAACTATGGGCGTCAAACGTTTCTATCTAGAGGTGCAGAGCAGAATTGGGGCTCATGGAGAAATCAGAGAGGGAGGGGGCCTTAGAACTGGAGAGGGAAGAACTATACCAATTATGGTTTGAATTGCTAGATGATGAATGGAAACTTCCAGTTATGAATATCTCCACAAACACTAAAGGGGACTTTAAAATATATAACTTTTCATCTTTAGAAATTTCTACAGAGATGTGCAACCTTTTCTCTAAAGGTTGGATTTTTGTTCCCTCTAAAAGTATGAACTATGTACAAACGTTGATGGACTTAAGATTATATGTTCATAGAACCACGAAAAGGATGAATGGTGCTGGCAAAAACCAGTAAGCAAAAGGAAAGCACCACGAATCAAGTTGGATACACTCAAAACAGTTTTAATGAACGAAACCAACACTTGAACGAAACCAACACTTAAACGTTTTCATCTTCAACTTCATCAGATAAAAAAGAAGTCTCACAATTCCCCTTATATATTCAAAGTAATTAAATCAATTGTAAATTGTCCAGTAGGAAAAAAGATGTCATTAACTCATTACCAATGTTAAAATTCTGTAACTTTTCAAAGATACCTTAGTTTCCATCAAATACAACCGTATCTTGTATTTAATATAAATATGTTATTTAATTACATTATAAACATTCATTAATTTTGAAAATAAAATTATAAAAAGCTTTTGTAAAAACTTTTATAAAAACTGAATTAAACAGTTGCTGCCTATCAAAATAGTAAAAATGTAAATATGATCTTTGGCTCCCTCACGTGGCAGAAATAACTATTACTTTGTCTACTTTGTTACCAAGTCATTTTACTTTTCAGACTATGTCTTAAAAATGTATATAAGTTAATAAATTCTTAAAACATCTTGTGTATATAAACTAAAAACATCTTAGTGTGTAAACTAAAAAGAAAAGGCATTTAGAGTTTGGCAGATCTTAATTTCAGTACCAGAGCTAATGAAATCATATCATTGAGACCCTGAGGTCTATTTGCTTCTAATATTAGCTGCCAGTATAATTTCCTATATTCAGCCAGTGTTTCCCACATACCACCCCTAGGGTCCACTGTAACAACTTCAAGAACAAAAAACTGAAATCTAGATGTTTTACATGTCATACTGTGTTTGTATAATGTATTATTTTTCACTCTTGTTCCTAATATCGTACAAATGTTCATATATTCTTTGTTTTAATTTTCTTTCACTTTTACCCACATAAAAGGATTCACATTGCTTACACATAGCCAAGTATATAATGCCTTTTGTATTACAATTGGCATAAGTGTTTAACAACAACTTCCTTTTCCTAGCTTGCAAGTAAATAGAATCTCCAGTTGTTAGATGACCACAATAATTACAACAACCACATTTAAACAATCCTTTCCTTCCTCTTGTTGTCCTCTCTTGTTTACAATTGTTGGAACCTCTTTCTAACATGTTCTTTATAGTATTCCCCCTACGATATATATATGTCAAAGGTTTCTCAAAAATGTGATTTAAATCTGATACTTTTGAAAAGTTGCTCCATTCCCTTTCCATTACCTGTCTCACTAGACTTGACTGACCATCATAATTAGTAACAAACCCCAAGTTGTAGTCATTATTTGAACCAGTGTTTAATTTTTCTTCAGTTCCTTTTAGAGGTAATGTTTTCCCTAGAATTGGAGCAAATTTGCCTTTTCTTTCTTCCAATGCTACTTTCAGCATTTGATCAAATAAATCACTGGGGTATCCTCTATTCAAAAATAACTCCTTCAATTTAGTACTTTCACTTATAAAAGTTTCATCATCAGAAGTCATTCTACACATTCGTACTAATTGACCTTTCAACACCTCCCCCTCTTCTGGTACAGTGGGTGTGAACTAGTATAGTGCAAGTAAGAATTGAGGTTTCTTTTCTGCAATTTTAGATACAAAATTTCCTTTGGAAATCTTAGGGTTGAATAATGCCATCACCCATGATCTTGCATTTTCTGATAACTAGTTTGAATATGCCCGTATATTAAAATCTGTGGAAGAACAGATGAGTGTGATAAAAATAAGAAAAATGAAGAAACTAACAAGAGACATGGAAGCTTATGGTAATAACAGTGCTTATCCAATTCCCCCTAGTTCACAAGTATGGTCTCATAGATCTAGGGAAACATCTTATGCACATGAGGGTCATCATGCTGATAATACCTGGCATGAGGGCAATGTAGAAGATACTGAAGATTTTTTTTGGAAATCCACAAACAACATTTCCGTGCCAGTCAGTGTGATTAAAGAACCAGAACCACCAGAACTATGGGCGTCAAACGTTTCCATCGAGAGGTGCGGAGCAGAATCGGGGCTCATGGAGAAATCAGAGAGGGAAGAGGCCTTAGAATTGGAGAGGGAAGAACTATACCAATTATGGTTTGAATTGCTAGATGATGAATGGAAACTTCCAGTTATGAATATCTCCATAAATACTAAAGGGGACTTTAAAATATATAACTTTTCATCTTTAGAAATTTCTACAGAGATGTGCAACCTTTTCTCTAAAGGCTGGATTTTTTTTCCCTCTAATAGTATGAACTATGTACAAACGTTGATGGACTTAAGATTATATGTTCATAGAACCACGAAAAGGATGAATGGTGCTGGCAAAAACCAGTAAGCAAAAGGAAAGCACCACGAATCAAGTTGGATACACTCAAAACAGTTTTAATGAACAAAACCAACACTTGAACGAAACCAACACTTAAACGTTTTCATCTTCAACTTCATCAGATAAAAAAGAAGTCTCACAATTCCCCTTATATATTCAAAGTAATTAAATCAATTGTAAATTGTCCAGTAGGAAAAAAGATGTCATTAACTCATTACCAATGTTAAAATTCTGTAACTTTTCAAAGATACCTTAGTTTCCATCAAATACAACCGTATCTTGTATTTAATATAAATATGTTATTTAATTACATTATAAACATTCATTAATTTTGAAAATAAAATTATAAAAAGCTTTTGTAAAAACTTTTATAAAAACTGAATTAAACAGTTGCTGCCTATCAAAATAGTAAAAATGTAAATATGATCTTTGGCTCCCTCACGTGGCAGAAATAACTATTACTTTGTCTACTTTGTTACCAAGTCATTTTACTTTTCAGACTATGTCTTAAAAATGTATATAAGTTAATAAATTCTTAAAACATCTTGTGTATATAAACTAAAAACATCTTAGTGTGTAAACTAAAAAGAAAAGGCATTTAGAGTTTGGCAGATCTTAATTTCAGTACCAGCGCTAATGAAATCATATCATTGAGACCCTGAGGTCTATTTGCTTCTAATATTAGCTGCCAGTATAATTTCCTATATTCAGCCAGTGTTTCCCACATACCACCCCTAGGGTCCACTGTAACAACTTCAAGAACAAAAAACTAAAATCTAGATGTTTTACATGTCATACTGTGTTTGTATAATGTATTATTTTTCACTCTTGTTCCTAATATCGTACAAATGTTCATATATTCTTTGTTTTAATTTTCTTTCACTTTTACCCACATAAAAGGATTCACATTGCTTACACATAGCCAAGTATATAATGCCTTTTGTATTACAATTGGCATAAGTGTTTAACAACAACTTCCTTTTCCTAGCTTGCAAGTAAATAGAATCTCCAGTTGTTAGATGACCACAATAATTACAACAACCACTTTTAAACAATCCTTTCCTTCCTCTTGTTGTCCTCTCTTGTTTACAATTGTTGGAACCTCTTTCTAACATGTTCTTTATAGTATTCCCCCTACGATATATATATGTCAAAGGTTTCTCAAAAATGTGATTTAAATCTGATACTTTTGAAAAGTTGCTCCATTCCCTTTCCATTACCCGTCTCACTAGACTTGACTGACCATCATAATTAGTAACAAACCCCAAGTTGTAGTCATTATTTGAACCAGTGTTTAATTTTTCTTCAGTTCCTTTTAGAGGTAATGTTTTCCCTAGAATTGGAGCAAATTTGCCTTTTCTTTCTTCCAATGCTACTTTCAGCATTTGATCAAATAAATCACTGGGGTATCCTCTATTCAAAAATAACTCCTTCAATTTAGTACTTTCACTTATAAAAGTTTCATCATCAGAAGTCATTCTACACATTCGTACTAATTGACCTTTCAACACCCCCCCTCTTCTGGTACAGTGGGTGTGAACTAGTATAGTGCAAGTAAGAATTCGAAAAGGTTTCTTTTCTGCGAATTTTAGATACAAAATTTCCTTTGATGTTCTTCGTCTTCCCTTGCTGCAGTCCTGACTATTGGGGTATAGTCCGCGTCCCAGTCGGCCCGAATACCAGAGTATAAGGCTGACGTCGGTCATGTAGACTGGCGTCAGTGCGTCAGGGTACTAATGCGCATGACCGGCGTCATTTATAGTCTTTTTGCGCATGGTCCGATGCGGAAGCAATTTGGCGAGTGCAGGGTGGCGTTCTGAGATTTTCGGAAACCGGAGTTTCAGACCCGAAACAGAGTTGGCTAAGTAACCCGTTGGGAACATTTTGGTTTTTCTTGCCTCAGTATTTAACCGGATGTCAGAAAAAGTGAATAACTGTATTTCTTGTGGGAAGCAGATACCGCATAGGGATTATCATACATTGTGTATACCTTGTTTAGGGCCTGACGCGGCGTTGTTGGTTGCCGCTCTTGTGCTAGATTTAACAAGCGCACTATTAAGAGGAGGCTTGATTGTGCTAGGTTAGTGTTTGGGGCGTTGCAATTATAATATGCCGTCGGATGCTCCGGCGCTTCATCAAGCGCAAGGACAAAACAGTGAAGCCTAGGGGTGAGGAACCGGCAGTCCCGGACGTCGGTTCTTTAGACTCAGGGGAGCCAGAGGTTTTGCCAGGAGTCTCTGTGGAGTCTCAGGCAGATACTTTACTGTTACAGGATGTGCCCTCTCAGGAGGTAGGCCAGGCTGAGGGGCTTCTCAGGTAACTGTTCTTCCCTCTCTTCCCAAGGTAGTTAGGTCCTCTCCTTCTGTTGCCACAGCTTCTTTTAGAGGTAGGCCAAGTTCAGCTTCTCTGGGGGCTTCGCCTAGCATTTGGCTCTGTGCCTAAGAAACTTATGCTTAACATGGAAAAAGATTAGATTACTTTGATTAGAGGTTCTGTGCCCCCACATGATAAGAGGCCTAGGGTGGAACAGGAGTTTGATAGTTTTGAACAGTGTTCACAGACAGCAGAGTCTTCTGTGGAAGACTTGCAAGAGTTCACTGCTTATTCTGATTCTGACGTGGATGATTACACTCCTACAGCTTCTCCTCCTGAGGATTTTTCATTATCAGAGACTCTTCACTCCATGAGGAGCACTTTAAATGGGAAGGCCAGGATTACTCGGATTCAGGAAAAGGCTTAGGGAATTCTTGTTTTACCCCAGCATAGGCCCTTAGCTATTCCTCCTGTGTTGAATGTGGTGGAGGATGTTTTGCAGAGGCTTCCCTGAACCCTGACTCCTTGCCTCCTGCTCCTGTTAAGCCTGATAGGTATTATAGGGTGCCCAAGCTCATAAGTATTTGTTTAAGAGTCCCAGGGCGGACCCAGAAACTGTTTCTCAGGGGCCTAAAGGTGTTAAAGCTTCTGTGGTTAAAAATCCTGTACCCTCTGATAAAGAGGCAAGGGCTTTGGATAGGTGGGGTAGAAAGTATATACTTCTTCCACTCTAGCCATGAGGGCGTTGAATTGTCAGTTTCATATGCTGAAATATCAGAATTATCTCCTTTCACAATTGAAATCTAAGGTGGATGCTTTGGCGGAAGGTATTGAGTGTAAAGAATTGCTGGATTTGGTTCATGTGTCTGAACAAGTGGGTAAGCATTCTTTGCAGTGTGGTTTTGATGCTGTTCAGGCCTCCTCGAGGGTGGCTGCTACTAGTTCTGTGCGAACATGCCTGGTTGAAGGATCAGAATTTAGCTGAGCATGTTAAGACCAGGATTCTGGATGCTCCTTTACAGTCTGATGTGTTGTTTGGACCGCCTGTGGAAGCAGTTTTAAAGAAAATGGAGGACAAAGCTAAGTCTATGCAGACTGTTAAAGATTTTTGCAGGTGCAGCCTCCGAAGTTTAGTAGAAATTGGCCTGCTAAGGGGTGGACATATCCTGCTTATGGTTCCCAGTCTAGGGGTAGGTCTAGACATGGTAGGGGCAGGGCTCAAGGTTCGTTTAGGCCTAGATCAGACAGTTCCTCAGACTTCTGGTGAGGCAGGGGTCAGTCCTTAAGCAGAACCAATGACCTGCCTTTTCAGCTGCCAGTGGACTCTCGTCTGGCAGCTCCTTTGGGAGGAAGATTGTCTCTTTTCAAAGAAAATTGGGATTTAATCACTCAAGACAGATGGGTGCTGGATATCATTCATCACGGTTACAGATTTTATTTCCACACAATGCCCCTTTCAAAGGCATGCCAGATGTTCCTCCTCCACAAAGAAAAGAGGCTCACAAGCAAGTTTCTCAGTTACTCCAGATAGGGGCCGTTCAGCCAGTCCCTGTATCAGAAAGGGGCTTCGGATTTTATTCTCGCCTGTTCCTAGTACCAAAGAAGGGGAACCGTGGAGACCAATTTTGGATTTATCTATCCTCAACACTTATCTGGACATTCCCAAGTTCAAGATGTTGACGTTACAGCAACTGTTACCTCTGCTGGGCAAGGATCACTGGATGGTAACTTTGGATCTCAAGGAAGCCTACCTTCATGTGCCTATAAGGCTAAGTTGCAGAAAGTATCTGCGATTTCGAACTGGAGATTTTCATTATCAGTTCTCTGCATTGCCCTTTGGCTTATCTACTGCAGAGTATTCACAAAGGTTCTGGCTCCAGTGATAGCTTACTTCAGGCTTCAAGGCATTCAAATCTATCCTTACTTGGACGACTGCCTGATTCTGGCTCAAGAAAAGGAAGACCTTCTACAGCATCTGGAATATGTCATAGCAGTGCTAAGATGCCTAGGGTATTCTGTGAACGAAATAAAGTCCAGTCTAGTACCCTCTCAAGACATGTGCTTTCTGGGTGTGAGACTGAATACAGCAGCCCAGATGGCCTTTTAACCCCGGACAAACAAAAGAGTCTGTCACTTTACTTCCATCAACTATCTCATCAGTCCGTGCTGACTGCAAGGACAGTCCTTCAAGCATTAGGGTTCATGGCATCTTGTATTCTGGTGCTTCCCAATGCCAAACTGCATATGAGGAAGCTGCAATGGTATCTCAAAATGTATGGACACAGCACTGCCAAGATTTCGACACTGTCATTCACATAATACCTTGCCTTCAAAAGGAATTCTTGTGGTGGGCTCAGGAATGTCACCTAAACAAGGGACTCTCTGTGACCGACCAGAGGCGAGTCAGATTTTAACGACAGATGCCTCGGACACTGCTTGGGGAGCTCATCTAAATGGAAAGTGGATACAAGACAAGTGGCCTGCCAGACTACAGCATCTACATATCAACATGAAGGAGATGTTAGCAGTCCAGTTTGCATTGATGGCGTTCAAGGAGTTACTTCTTCCAGGGCAGGTGTTGATTCTAACAGACAACACAACTGTCATGTGGTACATCAACAAGCAAGGGGGAACACATTCTTATCCTCTATGCAGGCAAGCAATGATTTTATGGGAGACTGCGTTAAGCCTGCAACTGACTCTTCAGGCAAGGTTTCTGCCAGGAGCACAGAACTCCCTAGCAGATGTATTAAGCAGACAAATCATGGATCCCCACAGTGGAAACTGGATCTTCATGTATTTCAGAAATTGACAGTGTCATGGGGAACTCCAGACATAGATCTGTTCGCTTCTCCACTAAACCACCAGCTGCCAAAGTATTGCACAAAGGGGTTTCATCACACAGCTTGGAAAGTGGATGCTCTGTCTTTCAGTTGGAAAAACCTTCATGTTTATGCCTTTCCACCTCTGCCTCTTCTTCCAAAGGTATTATTAAAGGTCAGACAAGACAGGCCAAGGATGATTTTGATAGCTCCAGATTGGCCTCGGCAACACTGGTACCCACTTCTAAGGAGTCTTGTAAAGAAGCCTCCATGGCCTTTACCTCTGATTCCTCATCTGTTATCTCAGAAGGACGGTCATCTGCTCAATGTCAAGCTTCAATCTCTTCATCTCACAGCTTGGCATATTCTGTGTTGAAGCACAGCAGGTCTCAGCTTCCTCAACAAGTTTTAAATGTGATTATGGAAGCTAGAAGGCCTAGTACTAGGAGAGTGTGCAGAAAAATGGAAGAGATTTTTATTTTGGAGTACAGCAAAGAATTTGGAGATTTCAGAGCCTAATTTGAGTGTGGCTCTTCAATATCTTACTGAATTATTGGACAAAGGTTTGTCCTTCTCTTCCATAAAGATTCATGCTGCAGCAATTTCAGCTCACTATGATTGTGACCCACCTTTGTTTTCGCATCCTTTGTTCAAGCAGTTTCTTAGAGGGGCAAAGAATATAAGACCCCACGTAGAGCTCCTACTCCTGCTTGGGATCTCAATTTTGTGTTGGAAAAACTTACTCTACAACCTTTTGAGCCTGCAGCTACTGCTGAATTGAAATATTTGTCATGGAAGACTGCTTTTCTGTTGGCTATTACTTCTGCAAGAAGGGTGTCTGAGTTGCAGGCCCTTATGGCAGTAGAGCCCTTTTGGTTTTCCATAAGGACAGGGTTTCATTACGTACTAATCCTTCCTTTATGCCTAAGGTGGTTTCTAGTGTGGCTTTAAACCAAACTATTCATTTGCCTACGTTTTTGCAGATCCTCAAAATAAAGGGGAAAAGATTTTGCACACTTTAGATGTACACAGGCAATTGCGTTATTATTTGAGCAGGACTAAAGATTTTAGGCAGTCTCAGCAGTTACTTGTTTCTTTGCTTTGAGTTCACAGGGCAAGCCTGTGTCAAAACAAACTATTTCTAGGTGGATTGGCTTTTGCATTGCATTTTGTTATTCCCATCATGGCAAAGAGGTTCCAGCTGGGATTAGGCCTCATTCCACTAGGGCTACTGCCACTTCAACAGCATTTCTAAGGGGGGTGGCAACTAAGGATATTCTGGAAGCAGCTACTTGGAGTTCAGTGCATACTTTCTCTAGGCATTATCACCTGCCTATATACTCTAAGACTAGGGCTGGTTTTGCCACAGCTGTTTTACAAGGCATGTTGTCAGCTCCTGCTACTTTATAATTTGCCAGCCTCCCTTACCTCTGCTTTGGGATTCTACCCAATAGTCAGGACTGCAGCAAGGGAAGACGAAGAACATAGTACAGTTTTGTACCTACCATAAATGTAGATGTTCGAGGATTCCCTTGCTGCAGTCACCCTCCCTCCTTCCCCTCTGTGTTTCAGGGTGGTTGTGTAGGTGAGTTTACATGCTTATATTTTTTGTATATATTGCTGTATACATTGTACATGTTTTTTGGTGCAGGTTGTTTTGGGACTTGTCTTTTTGGGTCTTCTGACATCTGGGGCAAGAAAAGACTGAGGAAATGACGTCGGTCATGCGCATTAGTACCCTGACGTACTGACGTCAGTCTAAGGCGCCATGACCGACGTCAGCCTTATACTCTGGTATTCGGGCCGACTGGGACGCGGACTATACCCCAATAGTCAGGACTGCAGCAAGGGAATCCTCGAACATCTACATTTATGGTAGGTACAAAACTGTACTTTTTTCTTTATGTTAACATCTAAGTAAGTTAACTCCTGGTTGTCAAACTTGTGGGTAAAATCAAAAAATTCAGTTGTACCGTTAATGTATTCAACAAATTCTTCAAAGTTATTTTGATTCCCCACCCACAAAAAACATAAGTCATCAATAAATCTTCTGAATAGTGTCCAAAAACCTTTATAACGAGACCTCAGGAGATAATTGTTTTCCCAGTAGGCCATGATGATGTTAGCATAGGTAGGTGCACAATGTGCCCCCATGGCCACTCCTTTCTCCTGCTTAAAATATTACCCTTGAAAGAAAACAAAATTGTTTTTTAACACTATTTCCATTAAAACCAATATTGTTCTAAACTAACTTTGAGTAATTTCCTTAAACTCAACCAACATCTCTTCAAACCATTCCATACCAACATCATGTGGTATACTAGTGAATAAATCCACCACATCCAAGGTGCCAAAAGCTACTTCTTCTTTAAATAAGGAAGGGTGCAATTTCCTCAGAAAATCCCAAGAATCTTGTAATATATTACTATTATTCAAAACTAATCCCTTCACCTTAACATCAGCGTACTTGGCTAAAGGTGCTGTCACTGAGCCATTTGCTGAAACTATAGCTCTTAGTGGTGGATCATTCATATCTTTGTGCACCTTGGGGATCCCAAAGATGGAGGGCACTTTTGGTTTCTCAACATACAAATATTTATGTGTTTTGATGTCAATTAATCCTTCCAATAATAAGTCATTTAAGGCCACTTGTATTTTCTTATATGCTATATTAATTTAATTGATGGAAGTTCTAGAATATTTGTTAGTATTATTCAAAATTTCCATCATTTTGCCTTCGTATTGTATACTGTCCATAAGTACAACCCCCCCCCCCACCTCTGTCTGGTTTCATCTCTCTTACATTTATGATGTTACTTAAGTCCTTCAGGACTTCGTGTTCTATAGATGTTAAATTGAAATGCACAAACTGTTGTTTTAACCTAGTCCTTAATTCTCTTTCAAGTGTTAACTCAAAGTTCCGCAGTTGGGGGTGCAGAGGTGGGTTAAAGGTGCTACTACGTGCCAAACTGTTTCCATTAAAATTGGTTGCCTTTCCATTAAAAAATAGTTCTAATTTTTTCTTTCTCAAAAAAAGTTTTACATCCACTAATAATTTGAAAATATTTGTTCTCTGCCGTGGTATAAAACCAAAGCCCTTAGAAAACAATTCAAAAAATGTTTTATTAACATCTATATTGGAATAGTTAAATATATTGAAATCTCGGTATGTCCATCTTTTACCTTCCTATACTATACTATATACTAGTTCCATCCTGTTTCGTTCCTCCCCTGGGGTTTCCAACCCCTGCCTCTGTAGTTTTTTGTGTTGTAAACAACTGGCTCTTTATCCATAAGTCTTTCAGATCTCCTAAGTGGAGGGAATTCAGAACAACCAGGTTCATTTTCAGTAGGAAAAACATCAATCCGTGTCATCCCATCATTAAATTCTCTTTCCCGGTGTACCTTCCCTCCCTTAGCCCAAATTTTAGGCTTTGGGTAATGCATTTTATTTTTGTATTCCTTAGTGTCTCTCTCAATCTTCCCTACCTTCCTATTCTGTACTTCCACACATTTGAACTCTAAATTCTTTAATAACTTGTTGTATTTATTTTTTCTTCTTCAACCTTAAACAGTAAATCACTAGTAATACCCTGATTAACTCGTTCAGTGTTACCATGCAATTTCTCCATCTCAACTACGTTGTTTTTAATGATAGCTCTCATTATGTCGAATCCACACTTGTCAAAAGCATTCAGTAAGTCGTAATGAAAATCTGTACCTACTACAACATTATTTGGGTACTTGCACACTCTCAAGCCCTTTGGCACAATTTCCAAGTGTAAACAATGCTTTAAGTACGAATTGTCCATGTCCAACATTTTGTACTTATACAAGTAATAGTCCAAATCATTCAAGATACTGGAGTAACTGCCAATGTTAATATAATTTGAAAGCTTTCTTTCAAATTCAAATTTAGCGTTCAAAATGTCTGAAAACTGTCTGCTAGTACCTGAAAGATCAATTCTATTAGTCAATTCTGTCCAAGAGCCTGCTCGTTTGTTCTTGGATCTCATACCCCCAGGAGAAAAGTTCTCACTCTCGTTGACCAAAGCAATGTGCGGGAAGCCATCAAGACTGTCATTGTCCACATTATTAGGTTCTACAGCCTCTCGTGTTTGTTGCTCATTGTTAGCGGCCATGCGTTCACTCGCACTGTATTGTTTAGCCGCTTCCTGATTACAAAATCCCGGTATTGACGATAGCAGCGTAGCCATCAATTGGCTAACGGGAGTCAGTTGTCCCACAAGCTGCGTCAATTGACCTATGAGCTTCCGAAGCTCACCACTCTCAGATCCCTTATTATTGCTGTCCGATGCCATATCCAACATGAAACAATCCAAAAAAAACAAGAACCACGAAAAGGATGAATGGTGCTGGCAAAAACCAGTAAGCAAAAGGAAAGCACCACGAATCAAGTTGGATACACTCAAAACAGTTTTAATGAACGAAACCAACACTTGAACGAAACCAACACTTAAACGTTTTCGTCTTCAACTTCATCAGATAAAAAAGAAGTCTCACAATTCCCCTTATATATTCAAAGTAATTAAATCAATTGTAAATTGTCCAGTAGGAAAAAAGATGTCATTAACTCATTACCAATGTTAAAATTCTGTAACTTTTCAAAGATACCTTAGTTTCCATCAAATACAACCATATATTGTATTTAATATAAATATGTCATTTAATTACATTATAAACATTCATTAATTTTGAAAATAAAATTATAAAAAGCTTTTGTAAAAACTTTTATAAAAACTGAATTAAACAGTTGCTGCCTATCAAAATAGTAAAAATGTAAAAATGATCTTTTGCTCCCTCACGTGGCAGAAATAAATATTACTTTGTCTACTTTGTTACCAAGTCATTTTACTTTTCAAACTATGTCTTAAAAATGTATATAAGTTAATAAATTCTTAAAATTTTCCAAAACACTTTAAAACATCTTGTGTATATAAACTAAAAACATCTTAGTGTGTAAACTAAAAAGAAAAGGCATTTAGAGTTTGGCAGATCCTAATTTCAGTACCGGAGCTAATGAAATCATATCATTGAGACCCGGAGGTCTACTTGCTTCTAATATTAGCTGCCAGTATAATTCCCTATATTCAACCAGTGTTTCCCACATACCACCCCTAGGGTCCACTGTAACAACTTCAAGAACAAAAAACTGAAATCTAGATGTTTTACATGTCATACTGTGTTTGTATAATGCATTATTTTCGCTCTTGTTCCTAATATCGTACAAATGTTCATATATTCTTTGTTTTAATTTTCTTTCACTTTTACCCACATAAAAGGATTCACATTGCTTACACATAGCCAAGTATATAATGCCTTTTGTATTACAATTAGCATAAGTGTTTAACAACAACTTCCTTTTCCTAGCATGCAAGTAAATAGATTCTCCAGTTGTTGACCACAATAATTACAACAACCACATTTAAACAATCCTTCCCTTCCTCTTGTTGTCCTTTCTTGTTTACAATTGTTGGAACCTCTTTCTAACATGTTCTTTATAGTATTCCCCCTACGATATATATATATGTCAAAGGTTTCTCAAAAATGTGATTTAAATCTGTTACTTTTGAAAAGTTGCTCCATTCCCTGTCCATTACCCTTCTCACTAGACTTGACTGACCATCATAATTAGTAACAAACCCCAAGTTGTAGTCATTATTTGAACCAGTGTTTAAATTTTTCTTCAGTTCCTTTTAGAGGTAATGTTTTCCTTAGAATTAGAGCAAATTTGCCTTTTCTTGCTTCCGATACTTCTTTCAGCACTTGATCAAATAAATCACTGGGGTATCCCCTATTCATATATAACTCCTTCAATTTAGTACTTTCACTTATAAAAGTTTCATCGTCAGAAGTCATTCTACACATTCGTACTAATTGACCTTTCAACACCCCCCTCTTTTGGTACAGAGGAGGACAGCAAGAGGAAGGAAAGGATTAAAGGAAAGGAAGTTAAATTTACATTCATTGTTTTTAAATGATGTATGTATTAGTAACCCATTAAGAGTGGCTAGCACTTATAATCAACCCCTTCATCCTACATTATTGTTGTTTCAAAACATGTGTGAGCTTGATATTAAAGAAATATTTAATGAAGAGAAGGTAGGAATCTATGGTAATCTCACTTCGAATGAAAGTGATGTGTTAGAATTTCTAAAGAATAATCCACATGTCCGGTTCATTAAGCCAGATTAAGGTGGGGGTCTTGATGCTATGGATCAGTGTGATTATGTAAAAAAAATGAAGAAGTTACTTAATTATGACACATATAAAAAGAGTTCTATCAATAAAATTAATATTGCACAGCATAAGATTTGTGGGTATATTTATGATTTATTTCTGGAAGGGTTGATCGATATTCATCAATATAATTTTTTTAAAATGTAGATTTTCCATTTACACCTACTATTTTTGGCCTTCCGAAATTGCACAAAGACATCCATCAATCCCCAATGCATCACATTGTGGGCGCTAGGGGGGGTCTATCACCCAACCCGTAGTGAAATTTTTAGATCTTGAGTTAAAAAATATTATGTATTCTGAACAATTTGTTTATATAGATTCATGGGATTTGCTTAAATGGTCCTATAATAAAAATTGGACAGTCATTACAATTCCACATTCCATCGGTGAAGAATGGTTGAGGGAATTTTTAACCCAAAAAGGGTTAACACAAGACAGTGGTAACACATATGAACTTCTTTTAGATTTAGTGTTGAAGCACAATTTAATTGTATATGAAAATGAAATTTATTTACAGCAAGGTGGTATTGCTATGGGTTCTGCATGTGGTGGGCTATATGCTAATATTGTTATGATTATGTGGGAATATAAATATCTGTTAAAATCACCTTATTTTTCATATTGTGATTTGTATCTTAGATACCAAGATGATATTTGCATTTTATGGTCTGGAGACAATAGTGAAATCAGTTCTTTTATATCTTATATTAATAACACTACTGATTTTCTTTGTTTTACTCATGTAGTTGATAACGAGAAGCTTGCCTATCTGGATGTTTTAATAAGGAAGGATAGTAAAAATCATAGATTGGTATCTAAGCTATATTGCAAGCCCACCTACTCTAATTTGTTTCTTCACTTTCAAAGCAATCACCCAACCTTCCAAAAGTGAGCAATTGTAAAAGGACAGCTAGTTCGAGCCGCTCGAATGGTTGCAGATTGGTTTGATTTTGTTGAAGAATGTGAATTATTGAGAACCGTGTTTTTAAATCGAGGTTATCCTGATTTTTTTATTACTGAACTTATTGTAGAAGTAAAAGAAAAAAGACTTAATGGTCATTTTAAACCCCTGCTGGATTCTAATTATGCTAATGTGTTTATATCACATGGGTTAAATTCGGAAGTAAATGCAGAAAAATTATTTAGTATCAGTTTTGGATACATCCAATAGGATTAGTGAATTTTCTAGTAATCAGGAGAGTAATATGTACAATAATGCTTTCATTACAGCCTTCAGTGATGATAGTAATGCTATTAGGAATATTTGTAATAAAAATTGGGGTGTATTACTGAATGATACTAGCCTTAGAAATCGTTTAGGAGATAAACCTAGAATTATTTTTAAAAGACGTTTTAATTTAAAAAATATTTTTGAACACTCAAGGCCCCTTGTTAACAACGGCTGGATGACTAAATTTGGGGCTTGTGCCGTTTGTAAGCATATTTTGACTACAAGTCAAGTCACCATTAATTGTCAAACAATATACACTAAAGGTAAACCTGGCTGTAATACCAAAAAAGTAGTATATTCTGCCAAATGTTCAACTTGCCCATGTTTTTACGTGGGCAAGACTGAAAGGAAAATTAAAAATCGAATTAGTAAACATTTATCAGATATTTGGCTGAATAAAACTTCAAATGCTCTATACAGGCATATTTCTGAAAATAATGATAATTTTTTAAAGCTTTTTGTATTACAAACTTTGGTTGATTCAGATAGAGGTAGAGCTTGGCCTCTACTTCTTGAGAAGGCCGAATTATCATGGCAATTGCAACTTGCGGCACACTTATGGCCAGGTTTAAATGAGGCAGCTTCGGTAGCATGTCTACTAAAACTAAAAGCCAATTATAGATGAAAATGCACTGAAATTCAGTTATATATTATATTGCTTTGTAATAGTAAAATGAAATTTAATGGTTGTTATGTAATGTTTGACATATAATTGTAATGGTGTTACTGTTTTCAAGTGTTTTTTAAAAACATTTTGGTTGTTTGTGCCCTATTATGGACGACTTAGTTTTCGTCCTGTAGTTGATCGGGTGATCTGCGTTATCACTTTTATTTTTATTATGTAATATGTGCTTACAACTTGATATTGTTTAGTCGTTTAGCTTTTTAGTTGGTTTTTGGTATTTAGTGTGACACTTGATTACACTTGAATTGTGTATAATTGTATTTAATGGTTGCGCTGTTGAGGATGGATGAGATGAGTAGGAAGTCTAGTAGTAAAATGTTGTATTTGTTATGTTTTATGTATCTCTTAAGGCTATTGGTGTTTAAATCAAAGTATGTGACCTCATTGGTGTATTATTAATCAATCTGCTGTCACGATTGAAGAATCTTTATTTCCCCTTTTTAATATTTATTTGTGTTTGGACAGCAATTGGCTGTCAATTCTTATGCTGTTGTTTATTGGTTAGTTTCAATTAGCTTTTGTCCTGTAGTCGATCAGACGATTTGCATTATTATTTTTATTTTTTATTTTTTATTGTGTAATATGTGCTTGTAATTCGACACTGTCCAGTGGTTTAGTTTTATAGTTGGTTTTTGGTAGTTATTGTGACATTTGAGCACATTTGAACCATATTTGAATTGTATTTAATTGTATTTAATGGTCACACTGAGCTTTGTTGAGGCTAGATGAGATGAGAAGGAAGTTTAGTAGTAAAATGCTGTATTTGTTATGTTTTATTTGCTCCCCAAGGCTATTGGTGTATAAATCAAAATATGCGATCCCATTCGTGTACTATCAACCAATCTGCTATTATGGTTGAAGAATGGGTGTGTTATTCTTTTTCCCATTTAATATTCATTTGGGCTTGGACAGTGATTGGCTGTCAATTTTTATGCCGTTGTTTATTGGTTATTGATGGCAATTGGCTGTCACTGCTAGCGTGATGTTTTGATTGTTTTTTCACCCTATTGGCTTAAAGGAAATTATCTATGGTAGGATTGGATTTTACATTTCGTAAGGTCATTGGTGATAATACTTCTAATTGACCAATAATACTAAAGGATTTTGGTGCATTTTGTTATAATAAAATAATAATATAATAAAATAATAAACCATTTTCAGCCTTGGAGACGTTATTTTGGATTTGTAATAAAAGCTTGTTTATAAAAGGCTAGTAGTATATTATATATATTTTATATAGGTTTTTCATCTAGCTATAATGAATTTTAGGTATATTCATAGATATATGAACTTAAGCCCAATTTCATCAATCAGCTGTTTGTTGTTGAAAATACTGTTATTTGAGCAGCACTAGAGAAGGGATATTGTTTAAATAACACCACACCCAAATGATGTCATACATGCTTATCGTCTTTTTAGTATAACAACATATTGTCGGCTTTTGAGCCGTCATCTTGACTTTATAAATGTAAGTTCATATATATATATATATATATATATATATATATATATATATATATATATATATGATTAGCATTACTAATACAATTATATTAGGTACACATGAAGGATTTTAAGGTTAGTTAATTTTAATGCTGTTATTTTAACCTGAATTTGCATTTTGTACTATTTAAAATATGAATTATATGTGCAGGTTTTTGCTTCCTGATTATTTAAATTATTGTAATCCTATTGGACCAAATAGGGTAGGTGTGTGAAAATAAGCATTTTTGATTGGATGAATTTCTGTGTTAGTGGATTGGATAAGGGATGCTTAATCACAGCCCATGGTATTCATTCATGTTATGAATTTCATAGGTTCATAGGTTCATACTAGGCTATCTGCCCTAGGGCATTTATAAGCCTAGCCAGAGTGTGTTTGGCTTTCGCCACCCATTTTAAATTAATTTTCCTATGCCTTTTTTGAGGTTAGTATACTGTGCCTTTGTCTAACAGTGACACAGAAGTGATAGCTGGGGTAAACCTACGATCTCCCATCCACTCATCAAGATTCCTCTTGAAGAGAGTCAATGTGGGACTCTGCCTAACCTGGACTGGGATTTTATTCCAGAGTGAAGGGAGCCTCTGGGTTATGAATCTGTCCCTCCAGCATGTCCTATTTATTTCAGTGCTGAGGTTCAAGTCTCTCGAGCGCGTAGCTCGATGGGATTTGGATTTTCTGAGGTGCAGCATGTCCATTAATTCCGGGTTGGACATGGCTTTATACGTCAGGCACAGATCGCCTCTGAGCAGGCGGTATGCCACTGAGTAGAGCTGGAGTTTCTTTAACGGGGCAGCATATGGCATCTGTTTGAGCCCTTTAATCCTCTTGGTGAGGTACTTTTGGGGTCTTTCCAGTTGCTGCAGGTGTATGGTAAGGTACATCCCAAAAGGGGCATTGTACTCAATTATGGGCCTGATGAGGGATGAGTAAAGAGGCACGATGACCTCCCCTGATCTAGAAGAATCCCTTCATGATTAGGTGGGCTATATAAAATGTTTTTCTAACCACTTTGGCCATGTGGTTGTCAAATGAGAGATTGCTATCAACTAGGGCCCCCAGGTCCCTAATGACTTCTTCTGTACTTAATGGATTACCACCGATGTGGTAATTTGTGGGCACTTTGTTTTTGCCAGAGGGGATGACTATACACTTTTTGGCATTTAGCTTGAGGCCATGGCTCTGGCACCAGTTGTCTGTTTCTATGAGGCCCTTTTGGAGGATGCTTGTGTCGGCTGGAGGGTTGATTCTGGCGCCCAGTTTGCAGTCGTCTGCAAACTTGGTCAGCCACAGTCCTTCCGTGTTGGCCTGTACCGCCAAGAAATATATACCGAACAAGAGAGGTCCCAGGACTGAGCCTTGTGGGACGCCACTTGTAACTGGTTTGGAGTCTGACATGGCTCCAGCAATTCTAACCATGTGGGTTCTGTCCTTGAGCCAGTTTGCAACCCATCTAGAGACATAGGGGTTTATATTTAAGCTGGTGAGCTTATCTATAATGCCCGAGTGGGGTATTGTATCGAAGGCTTTTGCGAGGTCCAGGTAGGCTGTGTGGACCACCTTTCCCTTATCAATGGCCTTGGTGACTGTTTCAAAGAAATCAACCAGGTTTAAGAGGCAGGATCTGCCCTTAACAAAGCCAAACTGGGAAGGATCCAGTGTCTGTAGGTCCCCAATATCTTTATTTATGAGGTCCATGATGATCCTTTCCATAGCTTTGCAGACCAAGCTAGTCAGGCTTATGGGACGATAGTTTCAGGATCCGTTGAGGCACCACCTTTGTGGAGAGGGACCACTGTTGCTGTACGCCACTCTTTGGGTACATATCCTGTAGTAAGGCTAAGATTGAACAGTAGTTTTATATTTGGGTTTAGCTCTTCTTGGAGTTCATGTAGGACGCAGCCTGGGACACCATCTGGTCCCATTGATGCTGTGTTTTTTTGCTTTGGAGAGGGCGGCTCTTACCTGAGCATCTGAGATGTCAGGGGGGCAGCACTCTGTTTAGATAGATATTTGCCCTTTTGGTGGGGAGGGGGGGGAGTTTGCACTGAACCTGTCAGCTAGGATGTTGGCAATGTCTGTGGGCTCAGTGTATTTTTTGTCATTTTGGACTAATTCTGAGCATATCTGGGAATTCCCACCCAGGTTCCTAACATAAATAAAGAAAGCCTTGTGATTATCCTTAGTGTCCTGTGCAATTTTTCTCTCGAAGCTGGACTTAGACGATTTTATGAGTGCCCGTAGTTTTTTGCTAATACTGATCAGAGATGCCTTCCCTTTTTGGGATTTTGCTCTATCATGTAGTAGCTTCCTCCTCCTATTGTATAGTTTGTTAATGGCTGGGGTCCACCAGACAGGACGTCTGCCTTTGGAGGATTGGGTCTTGGTTTTATTTGTGATTGCATGGTCCATGCATTCCTGAAGGTGTTCATAGAATGTGTTTATAAAGGATTCTGCGGTCTGGGCCGTATTTTCCACAGGCCCGGGGGCTTTGAAGGATTTCACCTCGGTTTTGAGGCGTGTGAAATTTGCTTTAGAGAAGTTTTTCACTGTGGTTTTCTGGGCAGGGGGTGGGGTCGGGATGTAAATATCCAGTGAGATTAGTTTATGGTCTGATCTTACCAGTGAGGGATACACTTCTGGTCTGGAGCATAATGTCCCCATGTTGGTGATGATCAGGTCCAGTATGTTTTCCCCTCTTGTGGGAGTGTTAACAAGTTGTTCCATAGCATTTGAGTTTATAAATTCTAGGAACCTTTGGGCTAGGGTGTTGGAGCTAGAGTAATGCTCCCAGTCTATGTTTGGGTAGTTGAAGTCGCCCAATATAATGGTGTTTGGAGAGACCTTCATATTTTCCAGTATTTTCAGGAAGGCCGAGTGGGGTTCCTGTGTTTGGGAGGGTGGTCTGTAGCAGGCTATAAACTGGAAGGCAGTTTTACCCACAGTAAGTTGCACATGGATAGTCTCTGATGCTTCGTGCTGTGCCACCAACCTGGAGGTGTGGGTATCTTTGACAAATATTGATACCCCCCCCCTTCTTTTGTGGTTCGGTCCAAGTTTTGGGGCCGAAAAGCATGGTATGAGGTATAACCTGGTAGTGCTGGGGTGCTCTCGGGAGCCTTGAACCAGGTTTCTGTTACTGCACAGATATTGATGTTCTCTATGCTAAGGAGAGTTTCGAGTGCGTGCATCTTGAGGTTTAGACTTCTGGCGTTAAGTAGTATTACTCTTAGTTTTGTTATCCCTTGTGATACCTATGGAGGTGGGTTTGTCTTTTGAGCCTTGCCTAAAAAAGGCACTATGGGGGTAGCAAGAGCCTTTGCCAATATCCGAAAGTCCAAGGGTGACAGGTGCAAGCCGTCCCTAGTGAAGCATCGTGGCTTGTCGAACATGTCGTCCCAGGCTGACAGGCATTGGATCCCCTTTGAATGACACCAACACTTAAGCCAATTGTTGAAATTGATCATCTTGTCTTCATATTGTGGCATCATTCTTGGTGAGGGTAAGATGCTACTTAAGGTCAGGGTCAGACCGGCCTGGGCTACATGCTCAGAGAGCTTCTCTATATCTCTTTTCATGTAGTCCAGGGAGGTACGTCTCAGGTCATTCACACCAGCATGGACAATGACTGAGTCATATTTGTACTTGCCTTGGAGTGACCTGAGTGCTTGTGTTATGTAGCGGATCCTAGCGCCCGACAGGCAGCTCACCGTGACCTTCTCCTTGTTCAGCCTGGTGAGCGGGACGTCAGTGTGCCTGACGATAGAGTCACCTATTACAAGTGTATCAGGTGTGTTGTTTAGCCTTAGGAGCTGTGACTGTTCGGCACACTGGCTTTGTGAGCTATGTGTTGCACGTGTTTTGTTTTGGGGTAGCGGTTGCTTGGGTGTCTGCTTTGGATGTCTCTGCTGCTTAGGCAGATTTTTATTTAGAGCCTCAGTATGTTTTGTGTGTTTATGTGTTTGGTTTGTTGTCGTGGTAGGTCTATGTGAGACTGGAATTGTAGTGAGTGTGGTTTCCTTCTCCTCCTGACTGGTTACGCCAGTACTGAGTTGAGAGAGCTTAGCCTCCAGTTTGGCTATATGGTTGCATCTCTCACATGTGTTGGAATTTGTTGGGAGGAGGAGAGGGTTGTCTGTGTACATGAGGCAGTTGTAACATTGCCTCAAGATTCCCAGATTCACCAGCTGGACCGAGAGGAGATTGACAACTGACCTTTGGACATGCTAGAATAGTATTGGGAATTCCTTTATAATTGAAAAAAGTGCCAATGGGGAACAAGAAACTCAAGGGGAGTTTGTGAGGGTGTAGTGCTTTTAATTTTTAGAGCTGACTTATATAATTGCTTTAGTGAGCAAGTGCCAGGTAACTTAAATGCAATGTGTTACAGGTAACTTAAATGCAAAAACGACAAACAGTAACTTTCTTTCAAGTGAAACAAGGAAATAAGTACAGTAAGCAATGCAGATATCACTAGGGATCCACAGAAGTGCTAAAAGGCCGCGTTTTAGGTGGAATTAGCGTTTCAGGGAAATAAACAAACAATAAGCATACAAACAAAGTTAGATTCAGCAGGCCTGGATCTAGTCTATGCTACAGCAAACAAGGTGTACCAATTTCAGTAAGAAACAGTTAGAATATGCAGGCACTATAAGCCTTTAACCAGAAATTCCCTGCTCAGAAGGGCAGAGTCCAGCCTCTCCTCCCACAAGAGTGCAGACCACAATCCTTCTTAACGTAAAATAACTGGCCTGAAGCCCAAGTGCTTAAACCAGAACTAATACACTTTTAGAATAACAGACACTGAGCTCTCAATCAGCAGTTCCCAACTTAGAAGGATGTAAGCTACCTGTCCTGCCACCACAGTGCAGGCCACAAACCTTCCTAATGTAAAACAACTGGTCTGAAGCCCAAGTGCTTAATCCAAAAGACTTAGAAATGATAGCTACACTTTAATCAAGTTACTACCAGCAGTAATAAATACAACTGAATACTTTAAAGAATGCCTGGATTAGTGTTCAAGTTATACAAACAAAGCTAGATTCAGCAGGCCTGGATCTAGTCTATGCTACAGCAAACAAGGTGTACCAATTTCAGTAAGAAGCAGTTCAAATATGCAGGCACTATAAGCCTTTAACCAGAAATTCCCAGCTCAGAAGGACAGAGTCCAGCCTCTCCTCCCACAAGAGTGCAGAACACGAACCCTCTTAATGTGAAATAACTGGCCTCAAGCCCAAGTGCTTAAACCAGAATTAATACACTTTTAGAATAACAGACACTGAGTCCTCAATCAGCAGTTCCCAACTTAGAAGGATGTAAGCTACCTGTTCTGCCACTACAGTGCAGACCACAAACCTTCTTAATGTAAAACTGGTCTGAAGCCCAGGTGCTTAAACTAAAAGGCTTAGAATGAGTTACACCAAGCAGTAATAAATACAATTGAGTACTTTTAAGATGACGCAAAAGCAAAATAAAGTAGGAAAAAACACAAATACAGTAAAAGCAGATAATTTTTTTTTTTTTTTTTGTGGAAAGCGAGAAAGGAAAGAGAGAAAGGAGTAGCAGAAACTAAGCTGATTGGCCTTCTCAAATGCTCTCCCTGTACTGGGTAGAATGAGGTAATGACACTAGACTGGGAGGAGGGTCCCAGATCAAATTTACACCAGGGGCGGGCAACTGCAAAGCCACCAACTATAAAATAGGGAGGGTGGGAAACAAACTGCAGAAATGTTACTCACAGCTGAAAAGCAGCAGTGAGCCTTTAAATGAAAGTTTTAAACAGCTAAAGGAGCCACTAGAAAAAATAGTTTAACTGCAACAAGTTATCATAAACAAACAACCCAACAGATGCTTAATAAGAGTGGATAATTTCCAGTTAATACCTCACACACAGTGAAACTAGCTAGAAAAAATACACAGTACACAAAGTGCTATAAACAACAAAGAAATAAAGAAAAAATAAACAAAAATAGGATACTTAATGTTATATATTATAGCTCCGAGTTTGCTGAGTTTCCTTCCTTCGATTAGCTCACTGTAAAATGGCAGAACACTCACAACTGAGCTTCTTAGGTAACAGAAAGTTGAAACCTGAGACAGCTTTTAAGAAAGAAATCTCAAAAGAACCAATGAGGTGCTTAGTCTAATCTGTAGTCCAGGAGACCTCAGTCAGCCAATGACCTCAAACAATTCTCTCTCACTGAAATGCCTGATGGCTTTGGCTAAAACAAGATGTCCCTGAATTATGTGCTCAGACACACAGCCTTCACAAACACTAGGCCCAAATACAAGCCTGAATATGGAAATGCTACAAATATCCCCACTACTTAGAACAAACTGCAGAAATGCTACTCACAGTTGAAAAGCAGCAGTGAGCCTTTAAATGAAAGTTTTAAACAGCTAAAGGAGCCACTAGAAAAAAGAGTTTAACTGCAACAAGTTATCATAAACAAACAACCCAACAGATGCTTAATAAGAGTGGACAATTTCCAGTTAATACCTCACACACAGTGAAACTAGCTAGAAAAATACACAGTACACAAAGTGCTATAAACAACAAAGAAATAAAGAACAAAATAAACAAAAAACAGGATACTTAATGTTATATATTATAGCTCCAAGTTTGCTGAGTGTCCTTCCTTCGATTAGCTCACTGTAAAATGGCAGAACACTCACAACTGAGCTTCTTAGGTAACAGAAAGTTGAAACCTGAGACAACTTTTAAGAAAGAAATCTCAAAAGAACCAATGAGGTGCTTAGTCTAAGCTGTAGTCCAGGAGACCTCAGTCAGCCAATGACCTCAAACAATTCTCTCTCACTGAAATGCCTGATGGCTTTGGCTAAAACAAGATGTCCCTGAATTATGTGCTCAGACACACAGCCTCCACAAACACTAGGCCCAAATACAAGCCTGAATATGGAAATGCTACAAATATCCCCACTACTTAGAACAAACTGCAGAAATGTTACTCACAGCTGAAAAGCAGCAGTGAGCCTTTAAATGAAAGTTTTAAACAGCTAAAGGAGCCACTAAAAAAAGAGTTTAACTGCAACAAGTTATCATAAACAAACAACCCAACAGATGCTTAATAAGAGTGGACAATTTCCAGTTAATACCTCACACACAGTGAAACTAGCTAGAAAAATACACAGTACACAAAGTGCTATAAACAACAAAGAAATACAGAACAAAATAAACAAAAAACAGGATACTTAATGTTATATATTATAGCTCCAAGTTTGCTGAGTGTCCTTCCTTCGATTAGCTCACTGTAAAATGGCAGAACACTCACAACTGAGCTTCTTAGGTAACAGAAAGTTGAAACCTGAGACAGCTTTTAAGAAAGAAATCTCAAAAGAACCAATGAGGTGCATAGTCTAAGCTGTAGTCCAGGAGACCTCAGTCAGCCAATGACCTCAAACAATTCTCTCTCACTGAAATGCCTGATGGCTTTGGCTAAAACAAGATGTCCCTGAATTATGTGCTCAGACACACAACCTCCACAAACACTAGGCCCAAATACAATCCTGAATATGGAAATGCTACAAATATCCCCACTACTTAGAACAAACTGCAGAAATGTTACTCACAGCTGAAAAGCAGCAGTGAGCCTTTAAATGAAAGTTTTAAACAGCTAAAGGAGCCACTAGAAAAAAGAGTTTAACTGCAACAAGTTATCATAAACAAACAACCCAACAGATGCTTAATAAGAGTGGACAATTTCCAGTTAATACCTCACACACAGTGAAACTAGCTAGAGAAAATACACAGTACACAAAGTGCTATAAACAACAAAGAAATAAAGAACAAAATAAACAATTGGCTATTTTAAGTAGGTGTGTGTTGATGCTGATTATCTATTGGTTAGATGTTTTTTTAAAAGGATGTTCAGTAAAGATTTGTTTTATCTGATGAAGTTCCATGATTTGCTGGATGAAATCCTTTGCGTATGAATAAAGGGATTTATACTTTCTGCAACAGTGGGGTTTTTATTCGTTTTTAAAAGAGATTTCTTGGGGTATTATTATTCCAGCTGTGGAGGTAGTCCTACGTGTTCGCATTGCTGGTTTCTTTGTGGATTTTCTATTTTCTAAGCTATGGTAATCTACCCATATTGCTTTGGCTACTGCAGCAGTGATCTAATGCTAAACATACTACAGTTGTACAAGTAAACTTTCCCTTATAATAGATGTTCTAATAGATCATGGTTGCAGTAGTCATCCCCTCCCTCCAACCCTAGTTTTTTTGCTATTTAGTTGTATTGCCAAAGCGAGGATGTATATACCTTTGTGTGCATAATTTTTGTTGGTTACATTTCTTAGTATTTTTTTTCCTTCAGGCCTATTGCCTCAGTTTTTAAGGTGTGGCAAGAAACTCAGAGCTTTTTGCATGGAGCTCCACTTGAGCCGCTGACAGAGCACATAGAGAGTGCTGTTTAGCTTTGAAAAGGTGGTCGGTGTTAGTGGGTGTGTGACACAACTGCACTGGCCCAGTAATCGAGCCACAATCCTCAATACTGGCAACAGTGAGGGAGGTACACAGTGGGAGGATGACTAGTACATGCACAGTAATATACAATTTCCTTTAAGCACACACAGGGATCACAGTCAGTCTTGGGGCTGGTTTTTCATTCTTTCTCCTTATCCCAGTAAGACTGCCCACTGTCACAGCTATAGTGTTAAGATCTTAGCTGAGGTGTCAAGCCAAGACCTCCAGCACCCTCTCTGTCCAGCCAGTGCTTCGTGTCCCTGCCCAAGTAGCTCACACATACACGCGCGCACACACACACACACACACACACACACACACACACACACACACACACACACACACACACTTTGAGATTTGATTCATATACAAACACACAGACACTCCTGGGGAAGGCTAGCACAGGTTTACTGGCTGTGCCCCCTTCTGCCCAGACTATAAGGTGTTTATCACTGCCACCAACCCCTCTTTATCAGCTACTTAAGGTCCTTACAGAGGGTGACTAATCCTACTGTGTAATGTTACTATTATCCAAATGGTAAGCATGACCAAGAGCAAGGCTATTGAGGAGTGGCCTGTACAGTGTCACCAAATACATATGCAAGTACTTTAAGAGCTTAAATATGTCTCACAAGTATCAGCCACAAAGATAGGTTTTAATATATTTAATAATAAATAATAAAAGAACAAGACAATACTTAATCAACACAGTAACTACAGAGTTCAGAATAACAGGAAATATTTTAAAACAACATTGCAGAACAGTCTCAAATAAATACCGAACACATCTAAACTAATCTGTACTATATTCCTATCTATATCTAAGAGATAATATAGCCTAATAACTTACTTACAGAGCAAGATGTATGCATATCTCTCAGATGTGGAGCTGCTAGAAAGTCATAAAGCGATACAACAGTTTACATTTTAAACTTAGTAATTATTTTTCTCCAAGACAATAGAAAGAAACTTCTAGCTGTAAAGATCATGTCTCCTTGCTGCATTAACTTACTTTTATAGCACATCTTAAAGCACTTAATTTCAACTTATTTTCTTGAAGTTTTGTAAGTTAATCTTCTGTGTTTCAGTAGGGTATGCTGTGGTTACATTCTTGAAGCTAAGTACATAACATACAGTTCTTTATAAATCATATCAATATTCCCAAATGACATAGAATTATTTTCAAAATTCCAGATAGCTGGGCTGGCAGTGCCACATTTCTCCCCTCCCCGAAAACTCAAGCTAGTTTTGAAGTGACCCTTGAGAAACATTGCTTGAGAGGGTGAACCTATATGGGAATATCTTACCAGATTCCATGTCTTGAGAGCTCATCTGTGTTGTTATTGCTAACCCCACTGCAGTACTGCACTGTCATATCATATGCTTGCAACCCTAGGCTCCACCTTAGTAACTTGTCATTTTACCGTCTGGCTCAAAGTAGCCATGTTAAGGGATTGTGGTCTGTAACTACAGTGAATTTACATCCATACAGATAAGGCTGAATTTTCTGCAGTGCCCACACTATGTCTAATTATTCCTTTTCTACAGCTGCATAGCATTCCTCCCTGGGTTGTAGCCTATGACCGAGATAAACCACTGGGTGCTCTTCTCCCTCTGAGGAAACCTGGCTAAGTACAGCCCCCACCGCATGGTTTGAGGCATCCACCTGCACAACAAATTATTTGCTGTAATCTGGACTTGCTAACACAGGGGATCCTCCCAAAGCTCCTTTAAGCTCCTGGAATGCCTGCTCACATGCTCGGGTCCACACTACCTTATGTGGCCTGTTTTTCCTTGTCAGATCTGTGAGGGGAGCAGCTATGGTACTATAACTGGGGACAAACTTTCTGTAGTACCCTGCTGTCCCTAAAAATGCTTTCACCTGTTTTTCGGTAACAGGGACAGGCCATGTCTGACTGGCTTCCATGTTGGCAGGTTCTGGCCTGATTTTACCATTCCCTACTCTATGCCCTAGGTAGGAGACATCTGACATACCCATCAGACATTTGCTGGGCTTAATGGTAGCCCTGCCCTCTGTAGTCTGCCCTGCACCTCCCTGACATGCTGAAGCTGTTATTGTCAGGAATGGCTGTAGATGGCAATATCATCTAGGTAAACAAGGGCAAAATCTCCTGCTCCTGCTAGAATGTGATCTACCAGTCTCTGGAAATTTGCTGGAGCATTTTTCATACCAAAGGGCATCTTCGTGAACTCATACAAGCCAAAAGGAGTCACAAAGGCTGACCTCTCTCTAGCACTGGGAGTCAAGGGCATCTGCCAGTAACCCGTAGTAAAATCAGTAGTGGTAAGATACTTAGCCCCACCCAGCTGCTCTAGGGCTTCATCTGTCCTAGACATGGGGTAAGCATCTGACACTGTGTGAATATTTAATTTCTGTAGTCCACACAGAACCTGGTGCTGCCATCCTTCTTTGGTACCAGCACCACTGGGGAGGCCGAAGGACTGCTGGACTCCCAAATTACCACTAGTTCCAACATTTCCTGTATCTCCTCCCTCAGAGTTTCTTTGACTCTCTCAGGCACACTATAAAAGGCCTGCTTAATGGGCCTTTGGAGTCTTACATCCACATGGTGTTGCACCAGGTGGGTGCACCCTGGTTTCCCAGTGAACTTGCCCCCAGACTCCTGTAACACTGCTTGGATTTCTCTAACCTGGGTAGGGGATAACTACTGGGACATTGTTACCCCTTCCACTGAGGTGTTAGTCCAAGCCTCACTGAGGAGATCAGTCACCAGATCCCCCTCAGACTCCTCTTGTCACCCCCTGCAAATACTCAGCACAAGGGCCTTCCTATCATGGTAAGGATTCATCATGTTAACATGGTACAATTTGTGACCCTGCCTCCTGCCTAGCAGTTTTATCATGTAGTTAACATCACTGACCTTCCATACGACCTTGTAGGGTCCCTCCCATTCTGCATGCAACTTATTGTGTCTGACAGGAATGAGAACCATTACCTACTGCCCTACAACATACTCTCTAACTTGAGCATTCCTGTCATACCATACCTTTTTCTGCTGTTGGGCTTCTGCCAAGTTCTCCTAGGCCAAGCACATGAGTTCCCTGAACCTTGTCCTGAAGTTTCGGACATATGCCACAACAGATTCCTTGTGGGATTCACACTCATCCTCCCACTCATCTCAAATCAAATCTAGAGGTCCCCTCACCCTATGCCCATACAACAACTCAAAGGGTGAAAAACCTGTGGATTCTTGGGGCACCTGTCTGTAAGCAAACAACAAATGGAGCAAATATTTGTCACAGTCCCTCTTAAACTGGTCTGCAAATGCCTGTAGCATCATCTTGATTGTAGAGTTTAACCTCTCACCAAGACCATTAGTCTGGGGATGGTAGGGGGTGGCCTTTAGGTGCTTCACCCCACAGTACTTTCACAGACAAGCCAGCAGGTCTGACATGAAATTGGCACCTCTGTCAGTCAGTATTTCTTTTGGTAAACCTACCCTGCTGAAAATCTCTAACAAAGCATTTGTCACCTTTTCTGCCTCAGTGGAGGACAGAGCCACCGCCTCAGGGTATCTGGTAGCATAATCTACTACCACTAGGATATACTTTTTCCCTGTGGAACTTGGGGTACTCAGAGACCCCACAATATCCATAGCTACCCTCTGAAGTGGCTCTTCAACCACAGGCAAAGGCATCAAAGGAGCTTTCACCTTGTCTCCTGCCTTGCCTACCTTTTGGCACTGCTCACAATTCCTGCAGTACCCTGTTACATCTGTGGAAATCCCAGGCCAATGGAAGTTCTGGATAATGCATCTCTTTGTATGCTTTATGCGCATATGACCTGCAAATATCATGGGCTATGGCGAGAAGTGCCAGACAGTAGGCTCTGGGCACTACCAACTGCTGTATTCCCTCATCCTCTAGCCCTCCCTCAGGGGTCTACTCTCTATACAGTAACCATTTGTCCCAATGTGCAGATTCCCCCTTCCCTTGAGAATCAGGTGCCTCACTAGCTATCTCTCTCAGGCCTTGTAATGTAGGGTCTGAGAGCTGAGCCTGTCTCAACTCTCTCTTTGTAACCCTTCCCAGCTCCCCTTCCACAGGAAGTCTGGCATCAGCTGACAGGCGTACCTCACTGTCAACCTGGGTATTACTACTACTCACTGCTGCCACATGCAGCCGTGGCTCAGCTTCAGCCCCACTCCTACAGGGTAGCTCCCTCCCTGAAGTAACCACTTCACCAGTTCTGGCTGCAAGTGTGTGGTCTGTCTGGGTCTCCCCCAGGCTACCTGACCCACATGCTTGTCTCCAAACCTGACTGCATGTGACTGCATGCACACAGGGTACTGCATTATCAAAATCATTCCCTATCAGGACATCTGCAGGGATATCCTCAAGCACATCTACTTGCTTGCTTCCTTTTCTACCCTCCCAGTCAAGGTGAACCCTAGCCAAAGTTATTTGGAATGGGGTCCCGCCTAAAGCTTTAACTGGAGTTGGCTGCCCAAGCAAGTACTGCTCCTCTTTCACCATTGCAGGCTTCACAGTGGTTAGGTCAGAGGTTTTGTCTCTCTTAGCAGGTGGGCAGGGGGGTATGGCCTCTTTCCCATTCACTAATATAAGATATAACCTCTTGTGGTAGTTTTGTGCCCTTGTTGTCTCGAGACAACCTATTGCTGTCATTTTGTCATTCACACTTACTGACTCTCCCACCTTTTGTTCTCTACCTTGCCTCTGTGGACATCTATATGCTACATGTCCCTACTGGTTGCATTTAAAACATTTAACCCTTGGTCCTGGACATGTACCTGGACTAGTGGATTCCCTGCCACTGGTGGACTCTGTTGGGGCAGTCAGGGCTGCCCACCATGGGTTCCATTAGACCCATGAGCAGCACTGGGTGTCCCTTTCCTGTGCAGTGGTGCCCTGCTTGCTAGGTATAGGTCTCCCTTCTTCAACAACTCATCTGCAGTAGTGCATTGTCTACCAGCTAACCATATTCTCAAGTCCTCAGGCAAACTGCTAAGGGCTTGTTCCCTCACCAAAAAGTCTGTCATCCCTTCAAAAGTGGTGACCTGACATCCACTCCCCCACCTATGAAAATATGTGTTTAGTTCAGCAAAATATTCACACACACTTTCATTTGCCTTGCGTTTATACGCACAAAACTTTTCCTATAAGCTTCATGTGTTAACTTAAAACACTCTAAAAGACGGTTCTTTACAACATTACAGTTTAAACAATCAGTATCAGACAGTTTAGAAATTACAGTTACAGCTTTACCATGGAATAAGGGGGTCAGGAACCGTACCCAGAGCCCTTGGTCAACATTATACTTTTTATATACCCTCTCAGACATATGAATGAAACTATCAGAATTATCCCCCTCTGTAAATTGTGGAAGAAATTAACTGACCTTTGTTGCTTCTGGGGGTTCGGTTATTCCCTTCTCCATTACCTCCATCACTCTGGCGAAGAGACAACATCTCCTTTTCATGTTGCCTCTGCCTCTCCTTCTCTTCATCTTCCAGGCATCACTGTTTCTCACATCCCTCAGCCTTCAGACATTGCAGTTTCTCATTTTCCTCAATCTCTAGACATCTCAGTCTTTCTGCTGCCTCTGTTTCCAAATGCTTGTCCTCTAGCTCAAGTCTCTTGCTAAGTCCAGATGGATTTTTAAGTCCTCTGTGGAAAGGCTAAGCTGTCCATTTTCTGAGAGTTGCACATCTCCAAGGCCAGTCTGTTTGTCCTCCTGGTTGCTATTCTGCGATGCAGCTGTGACTAAAGCTGCAGTCATGTCTGCTTTAGTCAGGTTGGCATGCACCAGTCCTTTAGCCTGGCACATCTGAGCCAACTGGCTCCTCGTCAGCTTGCCATACACCTCTGCTGATATACTTGCCTGCTCTCCTTTACTAACTAAGCTAACAAAAAATAAAACAACTGTAATATGAAATCTGAATGTAGACTGCATGGCTGACTGCAAGTACAAATACCTTCAGTGACCATTGTACACAGGCTACAGAAATTCAATATCCACACCACTGCAAGCCAATTAATATGTGATGTGGCTAACTCACCACTGTCAACCAATTAATATGTGATGTGGATATTCCACCACTCTACACCAATTAATATATGATGCCCCTGCAATGGCCCAGTAATCAAGGAGCCTCAAACCTCACCACTGGCAGCAGTGAGGGACATACACGATGGGAGGATGACAAGTACACACACAGTAAAGTAAAATTTCCCTTAAGAGCACACAGAGATCACAGTCAGTCTGGGGGCTGGTTTCTCCCTCTTTCTCCAGATCCCTAATATGACTCCCCACTGGCACAGCTATAGAGTTAAGATCTCAACTGAGGGGTGGAATATCCATATTACAGTTGTTTTATTTTTTGTTAGCACACACAAACACACACACACACACACACACACACACACACACACACACACACACACTTTGAAATTTGATTTATATACAAACACACAGACACTCCTGGGGAAGGCTGGCACAGATTTACTAGCTATGCCCCCTTCTGCCTGGACTATAAGGTAGTTATCACTGCTACCAACCCCTCTTTATCAGCTACTTAAGGCCTTTACAAAGGGTGACAAATCCTGCTGTATAATGTTACTATTATCCAGATGGTAAGAGTGAACAAGAGCAAGGCTATTGAGGTGTGGCCTGTGCAGTGTCACCAAATACATATGCAAGTACCTAAGAGCTTAAATATGTCTCACAAATATCAGCCACAAAGATAGGTTTAAATATATTTAATAATAAATAATAAAAAAACAAGACAATAATCAGTACAGTAACTGCAGAGTTCAGAATCACAGGAAATATTTTAAAACCACATTGCACGACAGTCTCAAATAAGTACAGAAAACATCTAAAGTAATCTTTGCTATATTCCTGTCTATATCTAAGATATATTATGCCCTAAATAACTTACTTACAGAGCAAGACACAGGCAGAATTGCTGAATAGATGTTTCTAGGTCCAAGACAAGATACAAAATGCACAATCATTCTCTGTGAGAGTTCTTAAATTACTATCAAATATTACTGGTGGGTCAGCTTGGATGATATCAATCTTTGTTACTTACCTTCAATTCCCAGGCTAACAGAAACTAACATATTTGTTTTAAAAATACATATGTCTCAGATGTGCAGCTGCTAGGAAGTCATAAAGCGATACAACAGTTTACATTTTAAACCTAGTAATTACTTTTCTCCAAGACAATAGGAAGAAACTTCTAGCTCTAGACATCCTGTCTCCTTGCTGCATTAACTAACTTTTATAGCACATCATAAAGCACTTAATTTCAACTTATTTCCTTGAAGTTTTGTAAGTTAATAATCTGATGTTGTTAATCTTCATTCATTCCATACTGATGGGTGTCTGTACCGTCCTCAGAACCGAGTCGGCCTCGTAACAAGCTTGTGTCAGCCAAAAAACTCTTGAGCTAAGCTTTTACCCACAATGCCCTTCTACCTGTTACCTCAGTTCTCATTTGCCGCATTGCTTTAAAGCCATGTCAAGCCAGCTCTCAGCTAAGTAATTTGGAAATTTTTCAAATTACTTGTTCTCCAGAAATTTTCTTTCCCTATCTTATTGTTATTTACCCACTGTTTTACTTTTAGTGTGTTTATTGTTGTTGCTGTGTTTTCGTACTGTTTTTTAGGTAGTCTTTAATACCATTGTTGGTATAGGTTGTTTCTCACTACCCTTGAGGTAACCTGTTCCAATACCATTGTTGGTATTTCCCTTTCCCCATCTTCATCTTCTTTATTCTTTCTAAAAAAAAAAAACTGTGTTTATTGTATTTTGTGATAGTTGCTAAGTGTACCATGTCGGAAAAGAAGTGAGCTTCTGGTTTTAAACAATGCGACCAGTGCAGCCGCAAAATGTCAAATTCGGACACCCATGTCTCTTGTGTGTACTGTCTGGGTGTTCCTCATCTGTCACTTCAACCACCTTGTTCTTATTTGTAAAGGGTTTAGCTCTTGAACCCTTAAAGAAAAGAAAAACAAACTAATTCTGAAGGGTCTCCTTAACACACCCTTCTCAGAGGCTATCTCTGGGTCGGAGGGCTCATCCCCTCCCAGTAAAGAACACAGAAAGAGACCACATTCAGTTCCTTCATCATCTTCAGGTGACAGAAAGCAGGAACCAAAACAAAAAATGCCAAAATTGACTGCTTCAGTACCTAAACCGATTTCCACACCACCATCTGTGGTACCGACTATGTTGCCGTTATCAAAATCTATATCTTCAGCACCAGTTACAGTACCGATGGTTATGTCTACGGCACCTATCTTACAAAGACCAGTAATATCTAACTCTGTGCCATCTTTGACAACTCCTACCACAGGGGTGCCCCTTCTTCTGAGTCCTCTTCAGAAGCTCCCGCTGAAGAGGTACTGCGCAAGAGGACATGCAAGAAGAAGCACATGGACTCACCTGAGGAGTCTCTCACCGAGGACATGGACTACGATGAAGGGGGGGGGGTCCCCACGGTTGTCCCTAATGATGTCTCGTTTGGAGACATCCTTGAAATACTGAAACACAGGTGTGACTGGAAGCCCACCAATCCCTCCTCTGAGGAGTCCGTGTTCCTGCAGGCTTTTTGTGCTCGACCCTCTACTTCCTGGTTGACCCTGCCTGGTTCAGCTCATCATGCAGCATGCATGGAAGAGTCCTGATACCAGTGAACAAATCCCATGGAGGCCAGACAAAATTTTATCTCCTCCCAAACAGCACCCACACTAGTCCAAGGGTCTTCCAGTAGACGCAATGGTGGTGGCAGCAAAAAAAAAGGCCGAGGAGAGAGAGAAAAACTCCCCCCCCCCCAGACAGGGAGTCTCGGGCAGTGGAAAGGTTATGGAAGCAAGTCTTTACATCATCGACCTTTGCTGTTAGTTCTTTGAATTATCTGGCACACTTAACCAGGCTTCAGAGAGACTTAGTCACCGAACTCTTTGAAACCTTAGCACGAGCTTCTGACGAGGTCCGCAACAAAATTGCCTCACAGCTAGCTACCCTGGAATCCATATCCAGTTCCTCCATACATCTGATTTTCCACGCCACTGAAGGAGAAGCCAGAGCGGCAGATTCAGGTGTTGTCATGAGATGTCACACCTGGATGCACCTTTGTGACTTTGTGAACCCTTTTAAGTTTTCCTTTCTTAATGCTCCAGGGGAAGCTTCTTCCCTTTTCAGTCCCAAAAGTGAAAGACACATTGGCCAGGTGTGAGAAGGATGGCAAGACCCTGTCTGCCATGGGCATACATTTTTCCACCCCTCAGCGTTCGTACTCTAGGAATCAGAGGAGTGGAAAGATGTGGCACAAGAAATCGCAGGGTCCTTTCCATGACACACGTGGTGAGTATACTCCCCGGGGCAGGGGGGGGTAACCCATCCAGAAAGCGCCCCTACAGGGGCAGAGAGTGTCCGCGTAACCAGGGTTCCGGAGATTCTTTCTCTGGATAACCACATCAGCACTCCTGTGGAACGGCCCAATTGCTTTCCTTTGGAAGCAACCGGTGGACATTTTCCCTTGTACCATTCTGCCTGGCTAGCAATAACAATGGATTTATGGGTGCAACGGATCATAACCAGAGGATACCACGCCCCATTCAATCTGTACTCAAAGTCGCCAAGTCGAATTCCCGACGTTCCACCCAGTCAAAGGGAAACAGCAGTACTAGAAATTCAAAAGCTGCTTCAGAAAAGAGTCCTCCAGACAGTCCCACCAGACCATATAGGATCCAGATTCTACTCAAGATTCTTTTTAGTGCCAAAAAAGACAGGGGACTGGAGACCAGTTCTGAATCTCAGCATCCTAAACAAATTTGTCAAACAAGAAAAATTCCAGATGGTTATGGTTCAGTCTATCCTTCCTTTCTTGGAGAAAGACAATTGGATGTGCTCACTACCACATAAAAAAGGACAAATGCTCCAAAAGATTTCTTAATTTCTGGCTAGGAGCCAATCACTTTCAGTTCCATGTGCTGTCCTTCGGACTCTCTACAGCCCCCAGAGTGTTCACCAAGTGCATGGCAGTGGTAACAGCTCACTTGAGACTACAAGGATTCCGGGTGTTTCCATATTTAGACAATTGGCTCCTCACCGCCCCCACCAAGCATCTACAGGAGATAGCTCTAAACTACACTCTCAGACTAGCAGAATCTCTGGGAATCTCAATAAACGGGGGAAAGTGCAACCTGATTCCCCTCTCAATCCTTAGAGTTTATCCGAGTGATTTTCAACACAGATGCTTGCCTAGTCTCTCTTGTACCACAGATTACACAGGATAAGATCCCAAATCTGGGTGATACTCTGTCGAAGCCTAGTCCCAGCTCTAACAGTCCTTCAGCTTCTAGGTTTCATGGCAGCGTCAATTACTATAGTGCCCTTGGCAAGACTACAGATGCGAATTCTCCAGTGGCTCCATCTAACACAATGGTATCCCTTACAACATCCCTTATCCTTTCAAATACGGGTAACTCAGCAATGCAAGTGGGGTTTAATGTGGTAAATGAAGCCAGACAGACAACTATGGAGTCGCTCCTTTTGCCTGCAACAGCCCAGGGCCACAGTGACTATGGACGCTTCCCTGATAGGGGTGGGCGGGTCTTTACCAAGGGAAGATGGTCCAAGGTATTTGGTCAGACATAGAGGCACACCTGCATATCAATGTTCTGGAACTGAGAGCATTGCTTCTAGCTTTGCAAGCATTTCAGTCCATCCTTCCATCAGAGACAATTGCTATTCAATCAGACAACATGTCAGTAGTCTGATACATCAGCAAACAAGGGGGAACCAAGTTCTACCCGTTGTGTCGAGAAGCCATGAGAATTTGGCAATGGAGGATAGCGTCCTAATGCTTTCTGATTGCAACGCATATTCCCAGGAGTTGCAACGTGATTGCAAACAAGCTGAACAGATGTATCCTAATGCCTCATGAGTGGTCCCTCAATGCTATTATTGCAGCAAAGATATTCAGTCGCTGGGCCAGCCTTGCTGCGACCTATTTGCCTCTCCAGCAAACCACAAATGCAGCAGCTACTTTGCCCTAATTCCCCTGCAGGGGGAATCCCCAAGGGACGCTCTGATTCACGATTGGCCCACAGAACTTCGGTATACTTTCCCTCTTTTTCCCCTGATTCCCCAATTTCTAAAAAAAAGCCCTTCGTCTGAGAAACAGAGTAATCCCCATTTCTCCTTACTGACAATGACAAGTTTGGTTCCCCTTCCTTTGGCCTCATCAAGTATGTCACCCATGGATTCTGGATTTAACTCCAGAATTGGTCTTGCATCCACAAGGGTTGACTCACCCGAACACCTCCAGTGTCAAGCTGACAGCTTGGTTTCTCCACTTCCGGTAATCGCCAGGCAGAATATCCTTACCTCCTTAGTGAGTAATATCCTTCTGGCTACACGTAAACCATTCACCAGGAAAATCTATCTCAGGAAGTGGAGGAGGTTCCTTATTTGGTCCCAACAAAGACAACTAGACCCTTGCTCAGCTCCTGTTAGTGTAGTTTTGGATTATCTATCAAGTCTTCTTCATTCAGGAGCAGCAGCCTCAACCATTGGAGTACACTTAGCTGCTATTTCATACTTCCATAATGGTTTTCAAGACTCATCACTAATTTCCCATTGTCTCTGCAAAACTTTCTTAAAAGGGGTCTTGCATATCAGACCACCCTTCAGGGAACCCATCGAACCTTGGAATTTAACACTAGTACTACAATCCGTGACATGATCACATTTTGAACCTTCCACTTTTGACCTAAAGTTCCTGTCCTGGAAATCACTATTTTTGGTAGCTGTCATATCAGCCAAACGCATTTCAGATCTTCATGCTTTGTGTATTAAATGCCCTTACATAGTATTTCATAAAGACAGAGTATCACTCCGGACTAATCCTTCCTTTCTGCCCAAGGTTATTTCAGAATTGACAATTAGCCAAACGATTGACCCACCAGTCTTTTCTCCAGCTACTCAAACAAAGGAGAATACTATTAAATGTCCTTACATGGTATTTCATAAAGACAGAGTATCACTCCGGACTAATCCTTCCTTTCTGCCCAAGGTTATTTCAGAATTGACAATTAGCCAAACGATTGACCTACCAGTCTTATTTCCCAGCTAATCAAACAAAGGAGAATACTGTCTTCATTTGCTGGATGTACATAGACAGTTAACGTTTTTACCTGGACAGAACAAAGTCAGTATGTAAGTCAGACCAGCTATTTGCATCCTGTTCAGGCCCAAAATTGGGAAATCTTGTCTCAAAAGTAACCTTGTCCAAATGGTTGAAAAACTGTATATCCTTGATTTACCAACAAAATATAATTCCTATATTGTACAAAGTCAGAGCACATTCCACCAGGTCAGTAGCAACTTCTGTTGCTTTTCATGCAAAGGCGTCACTGAATGATATTTGTGCAGATGCAACTTGGGCTACCCCTCATACTTTTATAACTCATTACAAACTGGATTTGGCCTCCAGGGAAAGTGCATCTTTTGATTCAATGGTACTCAGGAACATCCTTCATTAAGGGCCTCCCAGGACTAAAGGTAGCTAGGGACTCTGTCCCATCAGTAAGGAATGAATGAAGATTAACAAGATCAGATAAAGAAGTTATGTTCTTACCATGATGTTCCATCTGTGTTGTTCATCTCCATTCATTCATTACGTCCCACCCACCTTCCCCCTCCAGAGGCTCCTGGGGGATCGGATTGAGTCCTACTCCTACTTTAAGGTTTCTTTTCAGAGAAAGCCTGTGCTTTACTTATAATGGGCAAACTCAATCTGAGGTAACAGGGAAAAGGGCATTGTGGGTGAAAGCTTAGCTCGAGAGTTTTTTGGCTGGCATGAGCTTGTTACAAGGCTGACTCAGTTCCAAGGATGGAACCAACACCCATCAGTAATGAATGAATGAAAATGAACAATACAGATGGAACGTTATGGTAAGAACGTAACTTATTTTTCAGTGTTCCAGCAGGGTATGCTGTGGTTACATTCTTGAAGCTCAGTACATATACAGTTCTGTATGAAATCATATCAGTATTCGCAAATGACATAGAATTATTTACAAAATTCCACATAGCTGGGCTGGCAGTGTCATAGGGTGTAGGACCCATACAGCTTAGACTACTGAAACATTGATCTGTTAGAACATCTGCTGATGTTCACCATTTGATTACTGCTACAGTAGCCTTAGTTATTTGGATTATATCCTGTCTTGCCAAGGATATAACAGCTGGTCAGCTACCAAAGCTTAAGAGCACATTCCATAACCGTATGGTTACCAACTCGAGAAGAGCTAAATCTTTGGTCATCATATCTTTTAGAGATTTTTTTTATTGCACTCCTCTTGCAGGCTGTTGATTATCTAACAGTTTTTCATTGCTGGACAGATAATTTTCCTTTGAGGGGAGAAAAACTTTTCTGTTTTTTTTTTTTATGACAGATGCTTAGCTTTTTTGGTAAAATTATATATTTAAACTAGGAAGAAGTGTTTTGAGGGACTATCGTAACTTTTAGCCATTTTCTACTGTGAAGCACGACTTTTTACATTTGTGGAAGTTGTTAAAACTTAATAAAGTTTTGTTTTTCCTATCTAAATTTGTGTTAAATTACTTTTGGGGCATGGGGAATGGGTTTAAAAAGTTATTTCACTGTGTTGTTTGGTGGAAAAATCTACTTTTTAATATTTATCTATTTCACCATCTACTGTTGCCAGTCTTCCATGGGATTCAAGCATTATTATTAGCGTCACCATGAAACAAATAATTCCTCATTTCTTCCTTCTTCCAACCACCAAAGGGAAGAAATTTCCAAACTGCTTTTGTTTTTTCAGCACACTAGAAATTTGCTTCAGCCACAGATGGGTGACTTTACTGTGGGCATTACTGGTCCCTCAAGCCATTCATCTTTTTTCTTGTCTCTTTCTGGTGTAGTCCCTACATATAACATGTACCAGCGGTTAGCCACTTCCTCTGCTCATATTGGTGCTCCCCCGGTGGTCAAGAGAGACCCATTCATGTCATTATTGGAGAAAAGAACAAGGAATATCTCTCTGCTCGTCCAGATTGGGATGCCTGTCCTTAGTGAGGACTTGTCTGTCAAAAGCAGGGCTGCGTCTGTAGAAATTCCTGTCAAACAGAAGCAGAAAGTTAGACATCTATCTCCTCCTGTCTCTTTTACTTTGAACAAGAGTGATTTATTGGGCTTAGCTCAAGGTTTAGTTCAGACACTTGACCCTTCCATTCCTGTTGGTAATGGTAAGAGAAAAACAAGTCCTCACTGTCTAAAGATTTTCAGGATGTGGGACTGGAAAATAATTGTGAGGGAAAAACTACTGTCAATCTCGCCTTTATTCTCACTTGTGGGTTGGGTCTAATGTGTCAGATCCGTCTCAGCCAAGATTCCAGCTCGAGGCCTTCAACAAAGCTCTTGGGCTACATTTTTACCCATACTCCCTCACCCTGATTACCTTAGATCTATTTGCCACACAGCAAAGAGGTGTAGTCAGTCATAGCTCTGGGCTAAGTACAATTTTTTTTATTGCTATTTTCTTACATATTTCCTATATTTCTTATATTTTCTCTTTATACATTTATCTCCCTTTAGTGCTTTCTTGTTGCCATACATCCATTTAATTTAGAGGACATTTTAGGAACATCCGTTTAAGTTAGAGGATGTTCCTCTCTTTGTTGCTAAAATTTTAAAACTTAAAACTTTAAAACTTTAAACCTTATTCTGTGAGACAAAGTACCTTAAGTCCGTTTTAAGTTAAAGGACCTAAATTGTCTTGAGTGAGAGTGATTGTGTATCTTTCTGTCTTCCTTATTTCTTTGATAATGTCTTAAAAAAACAGCAAGTCTTTAGGCTTTAAAAAGTGTGACGTGCAGTAAGAAAATGTCCCTTAGCGACTCACACACTTTGTGCGTATAGTGCGTAGGGGCTATACACTTACAAGAGTCTTGTTCCATCTGCCATAATTTTAACCACCGGGCTTTGATGGAATGTAAGAACAAATTAATATTGAAAGGCTTTTTGAAAATGCCTTTCTCTGAGGCTATGTCTGCAGAAAAGTCAGACAAACCACCAAAGAGACCTTCATCGGAGCTGAAATCTTTGTCGGAGCCGAAGCAGAAAGCTCTGAAATTGACAGATCTGAAAGCTCCATCAGAACCGACATCCACTCCTGGTTCTAGTATTTCCCTTGGAGCAGGAATCTCCACGGGCACAGACAACATCCTCGGCGCAGAGACACAGGAGCCAATCTGCTTCAGTAGAAAAGATTTCTTCTAAGCTCCCTTCTCCAATTTTGGCCCCTTCTAGATCGCCTTCCCTAGCCACTAGGTCCACCAGGACACGGACAGGGTCCTGGAGAGACTTTTAAAGACACCTGCCTTGCCCAGAATTCTCTGGGATCCGAGCCCAAAGGAATCGGTTCAGACAAAAACCCTTTCTCCTGCCGTAGTTCCTCCTCAGATCCATCCTCCTGCTTCGGAGTTGGAAGATTCTGACATCCAGGTTGTGTTGGTATCAGCTGCAGGACTCCTAACTTCCCTGGTTCCGACATCAGCCCTGAGTATTTCCCTATCTTCGGAGCAGGAGACCAGTAGGAGCCGACAGTTCCCTGTCAGGTCCGCGGAGTCTTTTTGGGTTTCTTTGGAGCTGATTTTGTCCCCAGGGGCCTCGGCATAGGTGAGCTCAGCTCCTACGTCTGCTTTGGAGCTGCCCTCTTAGGCTCCTGAGAGACCTTTGGTGCTGACAACTTGTGCGTTGGATCCAGGGACCTCTTCAGAGTGGGGAGGGTCTGCCTTCAAGTTAATGAGGAAGGTGTTGATTTCTTCACAGTCTGTGACTCAATCTTCATCAGTTCTTCATCCCTCTTACGTCAGGTGCCTTTGTCTTCTCACGCACCCTCTCCACAGGTCCACAGAGATGCTAGGACTCAGGATGTACCTCAGGGTACTGCCCCCTCTTCTGAAACCTCTCCAGAGTATCCCACTGAAGAGGTCCCTTGGAAGAGAACATGTAAGAGGAAACATCTAGACTCCCCAGAAAAGTCCATCACATCTGATACTGACCTTGATGATGCAGATGATGACCCTGAAGATGGAGACATCCTAGAACTATTGAAACAGAGAGATGATTGGCAGTCCACCCCCTTCTGCTGAGGAGTCAGTATTCCTGAAGGCCTTTGCATCTCGCCCCTTCAACTTCTTGGGTTACTCCACCTTTTGATAAGCTTATCGAACTTGTCTTTCGAAAGGCTTGGGAGACCCCAGATACCATAGATCCTACTCCTAGGAGGCCAGATAAATACATCAGTGCCCCGAAGACAAGAATTTCCGTACAAAAGGTGCAGGAATTGATGCCATGGTCGTGGCGGTGGCCACTAGAAAGGAACTCTCTAAAACAAGTACCTCTATCCATCCTGCTAATAAAGACTCCAAGACTATGGATAGATATGGGAAGCATGTCTTCAGATCAGCAGCCTTTGCCGTATGGTCTTTGAATTACCTAACCCACTTTACAAGACTTCAGAGGGACCTGATTAAAGAGTTATCAGACTCCCTTCAAGGAGCTGTAGCTGATACAGCATCAGAGAATGTCAATGCTCAGCTCACTACCTTAAACTCAGTAGTTAACTCTTCCATGAGGCTGATTTCTTATGCAGCAGATGGAACGAGTAGGGCAGCAGGCTCAGGTATCACTCTCTGGAGACAGGCTTGGATGTGCCTTTGCAATTTTGTGGAGCCCTTCAAGTCGTCCTTCATTAACATTAATTTGATGGCTCATCCGCCTTTGGGCCAAAAGTGAAGGAAACACTCACCAGGTGTGAGCAAGAAGGTAGGATCTTGTCTGCCGTTGGAGTACGTTTCTCCACTACTACCAGACCCTTTACCAGAGGCCAAAAAGGTAGCGGAAAAATGTGGTTCAGAAAATCACAGAGGTCTTATCAGGACACACAAGGTGAAAGCTCCCCCAGGAGCAGAGGGGGAAAAACAATGGGAGACATCACTTTCTCGGTGGGGGGTGGGGGGGGTCCACAAAACCAAGGCTCCAGGGAATCTTTCTTTGGGAGATTTTTCCAGGGCTCCTGAAGGGCCCAATTGCTCTCCTCTGGAGACAGTTGGGAGATGATTATCCCTGCACCGAGAAACCTGGCAAATGATAACAAATGACAAATGGGTGCAGGACATAATATCCAGAGGATATATCATCCCTTTCTCCCTTCCTATCCCCAAAAACAAAGCTGTTCCACATATTCCACCCAGTCAAAAGGAACAAGCAACTATAGAAATTCAAAAGCTGCTAAACAAAAGAGTCATCCAAGAGGTCCCCCGCAGACCAGAAGGGATCCGGCACCTACTCAAGATTCTTTTTAGTTCCAAAGAAAATAGAGGAATGGAGACCCATTCTGGATCTCTGCAACCTAAACAAATCAGTAAAGAAGACAAGGTTCCAGATGGTAATACTGCAGTCAGTACTTCCCTTCCTGGGAAAAAACAACTGGATGTGCTCTGTAGACCTCAAAGATAAGTACTACCATATCAGAATGGACAGACGGTCCAGGAGGTTCTTACGTTTCCAGCTGGGAGCCAATCACTTCCAAGCTGTGCCCTTTGGTCTCACTACAGCCCCCAGAGTGTTCACCAAATGTATGGCAGTAGTGGCGGCTCACCTGAGATGCAAGGGAGTCCGTGTATTTCCATACCTGGATGACTGTCTTGTATCCACCCCGACCAGGCATCTTAACTCCAGTCAAGAGATCATGTTCTTCAACTCTGCTCCTCTCTGGGCATTACCGTAAATTAAGAGAAATCTGTGCTACAACCATCGCAATCCTTAAGATTCATAGGAGCAGAAATAGATACTACCACTCAGATAGCAAGACTCTCTTGAGAGACAGAGTACACAATCTCCATCATCTTGTCAGGACACTCATAAAAATGTCCAAAGCCACTGCGAAAATGGTTCTGCAAGTGTTAGGGAAAATGGCTGCTTCCATCATTTTAGTTCCTCTAGCTCGCCTCCATATATTGAGTACTCCAATGGATGCTATTTGCTCAGTGGTCGATCTTGGAACTTCCTGTGTCCCACAAGATAACAATAACTGAGGCCTGCAAGAAAGATCTACAGTGGTGGCTTCACTCCCAACACTCCCAATCAGTTCTGCAGGGTCACTCCTTTATCCTCCCTCAACCTCTAGCCACAGTGACCACGGACGCTTTCCAGATGGGGGGAGGGGGGGCATTTTCTGGGGAAGACAGTTCAAGACATCTGGCAAGACCATGAGGCTCACCTGCATAAAATGTCCTAGAGATGAAAGTGGTGCTTTTAACGTTGCTAGCATTTCAGGACTTTCTCTCACAGGGACAACTGCAATTCAGACCGACAACATGTCGGTAGTATGGTACATCAACAAACAAGGGGGAACCAAGTTGTACCCACTTTGTTGTGAAGCTGTCAGGGTCTGGCATTGGGCGATAGCCTCCAACCATTTTTTAATAGCAATGCACATCCCGGGGAGATCCAGCATGATTGTGGACAAATTGAGCAGAGCCATCTTATGGCCACACGAGTGGTCCCTCAGTCAGAAGACTGCAGACGTGATATTCCGCAAATGGGGCCAGCCTTGCTGTGACCTCTTTGCATCACCCGACAATGCCAAATGCAGCAACTTCTTTGCTGTAATCCCCCCAATGTAGGAGTCACCAAGGGATGCACTTGTTCATGATTGGCCCACGGGACTTCTTTATGCATTTATGCCTATTCCTCTAATCCCAAAGCTCCTACAGAAAGCAAGTTTGTTGGAGACAACCATTATCCTAAGTGCCCTCTAATGGCCTGGTCAAATCTGGTTTCCCTTTCTTCAGCCTCATCTCTGGGATGAATTCTGGATTCTGGACCCGGTTCTAGACCTTCTGACATACCCGTTGGTGATGGTACATCTCAGCCTAGACAATTTGAGATTAACAGCTTGGCTGCTTCAGTTCCCTTAATTGTCAGGTTTCCATCTCTGTCCTCTCCAGTTAACCATATAGTTTTATCGTCTCATAAATCATCCACTCAAAAACTTTACAGAAGCAAGTGGAAGAAATTTGTAATATGGGCTAACAGTAAAAACATAGATCCTTTTACAGCACCAGTTCATATTATTCTTCAGTTTTTGGCAGATATCTTCAGTGATGGAGCAGCAGCAGTTTCAGTGAAAGTTCAACTAGCTGCAATCACTAATTTTCTTATAGGAGATTATGACCGCCTAAGCATGGCTCATAGACTTTGGAAAGCCTTTTTGAAAGGCACTGTCATGTTAAGGCCTCCCCTTAAACACCCAGTACCTCCTTGGGATCTAAATTTAATTTTAACCAACAATATACGTCCTCAATTTGAACGTTCTGCCACATGCCATATGAAGTATCTCTCATGGAAAACCCTGTTCTTGGTGGGAATTACTTCTGCTAGAAGGGTATGTGAATTACAAGTTTTTCCATAAAACCCCCATAGCTAACCTTTCACAAAGATAGGGTGTCATTGCGCACCAACCCATCTTTCCTACCCAAGGTGGTTACGGAAAATACCCTGAACAAGTCTATTGACCTGTTTTTCATCCCCAATTTTCAAAATAAAGGAGAATATTCTTTCCACTTACTTGATGTTCATAGATAATTACATTTTTATTTACACAGGACTTCAGAAGTCAGGAAGTTAGACCAACTTTTTGTTTCATTGTCAGATACAAGGAAAGGCTAACCAGTTTCTAAGGTCACATTATCCAAATGGCTAACATCTTGTATATCCTATAATGTGAAGTTGTTCAATCTCACCATTCATTCTTCACTGATGGGTTCGGAGCCGATCCTCAGCTCCGACACGGCCGACTAGCAAGCTCAAAGTTTTCCAGTAGCTCGAGACCCAACCCCTTATCCCACAATGCACTGCTGGAATTACCCCAGATCTAGTTTGCCACGGCACGGATCTCTTGGTTTCCAGCGTTGCTCGAGACTATTACTGGGAGTTTTCAACTTTCAGCGAGTTTTCTTTTTGAATTTTATATCTTTTACTATTATAAATATATACTTTTATCTAGTTAGCAGTTGTTTTTCTGTTTTACCCCCTTTTCCCAGTAAAAATCTTCTGACTGCCTTCGGCCTTTTGGCCTTGGGCCTTTTCTTACAGCTTGTTAGATAGAGTTGCCCTTTTACACACACACACACACACACATATATATATATATATATATATATATATATATATATATATATATACTTACTAATAGTTATAATGTAACTCTTCTTTATGCACCTTTGGGTGTGCAAACAAGATCTGAAGTAATCAGGGGGTCATTACCTCATTCTACCTAATACAGGGAGATCATTTGAGAAGGCCAACCCACTTAGTTTCTAACCTTGAGTTATCTTCTGCTTCTCCTTACTCCCTTTACAAAAAAAAAAAAAAAAAATTCTAAGCTTGTTTCCTGCCTTTCCTGTAAGTAGTCTAGTCCAGATACAGATTTGCTGTATCCAGGACTGTTTGTAAGCTTCTGAGCCCCGCCACTTAGCTAGGGTTAAACTATTCCCGGTGCCATAAAGTGTACTCTTCAAATTTTCCCTTAGAACCAGCCAGTTTTTTAGTTTTAGCACTCAAATCTGTTTCTTTGAGCTGAGCACTTGTTCAGAACTCGTAAGGACTAAATAAGCTGCAAATTACTACAGCACTCACCTTTCCTCACTTGTCTAGAGGAAAACAGGTTTTAGTACTTAATAAATAAGCACCTCTCCAAGCATGTCTAAGGGTCAGCTCCCGGTGTTTTCTCCTGTCTACCTGATGAATCTGGGCATCTTGGGGCAATGCAGCAATTGCCTCATGTACATAGACAACTCTCTCCTCCTAACACCCAACTTGACAACCTGTGAGAGATGCACTTATATAGCCAAACTGGAAGCAAAGCTCTCTTCACCCAAGACTGGACTAGACAGTCAAGAGGAGAGGGTAAACACTTGCACCACACCACACTCATCACATAGTCCCTCAAGACCTACACCACCAAAACATACAAATAGAAACACAAAACACACACCTACATCCACAGAGGCTCTCAGTAAAAATCTGCGCAAGCAACATGGACCTCCAAAGCAGAAACGCAAGCAACCTCCACCCCCCAACACAACCCAAATGACACATAGCCCATAAACTCAGTGTGCCACTCAACCACAGCCCATAAGGCATAACAACATACCCAACACGCTAGTCATAGGTGACTCTATAGTCAGGCACACTGATGTTCCACTCACCAGGATAAACAAAGAGAAAGTTACTGTCAGCTGCCTGTCGTGTGCCAGGATCCACCACACAACACACACACTCAGGTCACTCCACAACAAGTACAAATATGACTCTGTCATTTTTCATGTTGGTGTGAATGACCTGAGATGTACCTCCCTGGACTACATGAAAAGAGACATGAAGGAGCTGTCTGATCTTGTAGCCCAGTCAGGTATGACCCTAGCCCTGAGTAGCATCCTGCCATCACCCAGAATGATACCACAGTACAAGGACAAAATGATTAAATTCAATAATTGGCTAAGTTACTCATGTCATTCTAAAGGGATCTAGTATATATGTGCCTGGGATGACATGATTGACAGACCACAATGCTTTGCCAGAGATGGCCTGCACCTGTCGCCCTTGGGATTCCGGATACTGGCTAAGGCTCTTGCCACCCCTATAGTGTCTTTTTTAGGCAAGATTCAAATGACAGACTCAGCACTGTAACAGGTACAAGCAAGCAAAATCTGAGGGTTATGCTACTCAGTGCTAGAAGTGTAAACCTCAAAATGCACTCACTCGAGGCACTTCTTAAAATGGGGAACATCGACATCTGTGCAGTGACAGAGACCTGGTTCAAGGCTCCAGAGAGCACCCTTGCATTACCAGAATTATCATTACCAGGCTATAATTCATACCACACCTTTCAGCCACCTAAGCTGGACCAAAACACTAAAGGCGGAGGCATGTCCATATTCATTAAGGATATACACACCTCCAGGCTAGTTGCTCAGCATAGTGCATCCGAGATTTTCCAAGTGCAACTAACTCTGGGCAAGACCGCAATCCAAATTATAGCTTGCTACAGATCCCCCACCATGCCCCAGGATTCCCCACTCTTCATTTCTTGATAAACTGGAAGATATTAGGGTACAACTTAATACCCTAATAATGGACAATTTCAACTACCCTACCATTAACTGGGAAAACTGCTCATGTACCAACTCTTTTGCTCAATGTTTTCTGGAATTCATAAATTCCAGCACCTTGGATCAACTTATCCACACCCCCACCAGGGCAGCAATATCCTAGACCTGATCATTACTAACTTGGGCAACCAGTGTTCCACACCTGAGTTCAGTTCCTCATTGGTGAGATCCGACCACAAGCTAATCACCCTAGACATCCACATCCCACACCCACCCCCCCCATTAGGGAAACCACCGTAAAAAATTCTCCAAAGCCAACTTCATGCTTCTTAAGACAGAAGTGGCAAACTTCACGACACCCATGCAGATGGACAATAGAGGTAGGACTGCTGAATCCTAGACAAATGCACTTTATAAGCACTTACATGAGTGTATGGATCATGCAATCACTAACAGAACCAAGATGCTATCCTCCAAAAAAAAAGGAAGCCAATCTGGTGGTCCCCTGCCATAAACAAACTCTACAACAGAAGAAAGAAACTGTTGCAAAAAAGAATACAATCCCATGATTGGAGGAACTCCCTGGTCAGCCTCAGTAAAAAGCTGAGATCCCTCATAAAATCCTCCAAAGCTAGTTACGAAAACAAAATCGTCACTGATTCTAAAGACAACCACAAAGCATTCTATAGCTATGTCAAGAATCTTAATGGCTACACAAATTAAATACCTGTGTGTTCAAATTAATTCCACTCTTAAGAATACAATTACTACAAACTATAATATCTTAACAAATCTAATTGTTAATCTCAAAGATAATTGGAACAAACTTTATTTTACTTTTGAGGATAGACTAATGCTAATTAAAATGATAGCATTACCTAAAATTCTTTATATAAGTCAGTCTTTAATCATTCTCCCAACCAAGAAAATATTAAAAAAAATTAGTAATAACTTACTAAAATTTCTGTGGTATCGTCAGAAACCCAGAATATCTTTACAAAGACATGTGGCAAGTTGGAAAGAAGGAGGTATTAGTTTTCCTAATATTGAATATTATGTAAACGCTTCTATTTTTAATATAATCCTTTTATGGTTAAACCCCTCATACAATTCATATTGGAAACTATTACATGCAAAAATTTTATTAAGCAATAATAGAACGTTAATTGACCCTCTAACTACAATACACCAAAATACCTTTATTTGGTCTTTAAAAATATACATACAAGATAAGCAGAAGTTAAAATCTTGCTCCTTTATCAGTCTAATAATAGCAAATTTCATGAAAATCACCCAATCTAACCAGTCAATTAAAAGTTTATTAATATTCATTTTTCCTATTGCTTATACTAATGAATGTTTAATATCTTTTGATAAAAATAAAATGCTTGAATTTAAAAATAATGACTTAATATACTGGAACCAATTCTTATCCACTAATGGAATTTATTCAGCTAATCACCTAATTACTACATACACCCTACATAATAATAACTGGATAGACATACAAACCTGCAGAGAATTTATATATAACAAAACTATATTTTCCTTACAAACCCATGGAAACAACATATCTAAAACACTAGAACGTTTGACTAATATAATTGATGGTTCTTTGAAAGGCATCCATTTATATCCCTAATATATAAAGTCGTTAGATCTGATAATAATTCTACGAATGCTTCTTTTTGGGAATACTCCACCAAAATAAATAATGGAGAATTTACTACTAAAAACAAGAAATTACTTCTAAAATCAGTACAAAAAACAACAATTTCTCCTTACTGGAAAATATACACATGGAAATTCCTCCACAGTAGTTGTTATACACCTCAAAGAATTGCAAATATGTACGAAACAAATGATCTGAAGTAGGGACTTCATTTGTCAGCAACCTGTGGGTCTTGGATCCGATATTATTATTTATACAGCTATGGATCCGAGCTCCTAGCTCCACCCCTCACCCATAATCCCCTGCCAACCCCAATTGACCTCAGATCTAGTTTGCAGCTTTTAGAAGAGACAGCTGGATTGCAGAGCTCCTGGCGACTTCAGATAAGTTCTCAAAAACTTGTTTAAAAAACGGAAAATCTTTCCTTTTTAACTTGCGTGTGTGTTTAGGATCCCTTTTAGGTTAACTTTATACCTTTTTTAATTTTCTTTTTAGTGTTTCCTCCCCTCGCTGGTCGTAGTGTGTGTGTGTGTTGTTTGTGTTTTGGGGCCTGGTGTGCGTGTGTAGTCCTTTCCTTGAGAAGAAAATGTCAGAGGCCCCAAAGCCCATTTTTTCTAAGTGCACCGAGTGTGGCCATAAGCTTTCACTGGCAGATGGCCACACTCTGTGTGTTCGGTGCCTTGGGGTTGAACACCTGTCCTCAGGATGCACGATTTGTGCAGGGTTCAACCCCAGGACACTGAAAGAGCAGAGATCAAAGCTGGTCCTGGCAGGACTTTTGCCCCCGGAGTCGACTTCGGCCTCCGCTACTCCCATGGCACCTCCCCAACCTGTGGTGGTAGCCACTCCTGCCCCCCTTCCTCCAGTCAGGATTCAAACTCCCACTAAAGCACCGGAGGATAGCGAGGCCAGGAGGGAGAAACGGAGGGAGAAGCACCACAAGCGGCGGGCCGAGGCCTCTGCTTCGGCCCCCCCAGCTAAGCGGTCTTCTCCCTCCACGGCTTCCAGGTCTCCTCCTCCTCGGCTCCAATCACCTTGCTTCTCCCCGGGACCAGAGGAGGAGGAGACCCAATCTCTGTCGAGGTCATCGAGGCGGCACTCCAGGCCTGCCTCGATGGCCTTGTCGAGATCCACCTACAGCCTGTCTGACGCAGACTTGGACAGGATGATGAGAAGGTTCATCCAGGCCCAGCTGCAGATGGGAGTGCTCCTGCCTCCCCCCCGAAGGGGGGGAGCTCGACTCCCTGTTTTGCTCCGATAGCTCCTTCTCCGACCTGCTTCACGGGTTCGGAGCACTTGGAGCCGGGGGTGGGTCGTCGCCGACAGTACTGGGTACTTCGGATTTGACCCTACCCTCGAGTCTGTCGGTTCCATCGTCGGATCCGAACTCTCGGAGCCGTGGCCCGAGCTTCAGATCCGAGGGATTCAGTGTGCCTTCGGCTCCATCCAGGTCGGAGCACACTGGTCCCTCGGATCCGATGGTCTCGGCGCCGGCTCCGATCCCTTCATCGGATCCGAGAGGGAATCGGCTCTCGGAGCCCAGGGAGAGCAGCTCCCCCTTGGCCTTCGATGTAGTGGAGAGGGCTCTATCGGGGGCATCCAGACCCCCGGCCCTTGTCTCGGCTCCGCCCTGCACTCCTTCTCTGCTGGGCCAGGCTTCCATCACCCGGCCACAGGGACAGCCTACTTCAATGTCCCAGGTTATTCCTTTGGAACAGGACATTGCTGGCGAGACATCCTCGGACAGCCCCCCCGAGGAAGTGCCTCGCAAGCATAAGTGTAAGAGGAGGCACGTGGACTCCCCCGAGTCCTTAACAGAGGACACAGACTTGGATGAAGGGGAAGGCTCCCCAAGATCACCCCCTGAGGATGTCTCCTTTGGAGACATCATGGAAATGCTTAGGCTCGGGGGGGTGGTCTGCCCCCAAGGCTTCCTCCGATGAGTGCGTGTTCCTGGAGGCATTCGAAGCAGGCTCGTCTACCTCTTGGGTGTCCCCTCCGGCCGACCCCCTGGTGGACCTTGTGCCCACCAGGGCGTGGAAGGAGCCGGACACTGTGGAGTCTATTCCCAAGCGCCTGGACAGGATCTTGAGCCCCCCCGCAGACCGTCCCCACTGGAGCAAGGGTCCCCCTGTAGATGCCATGTTGATGGCGGCAGCCACTAAGAGGGAATTAGCTCAGGAGAGCCCCTCGGTCCATCCTCCGAGCAAGGAGTCTCGATTGATGGATCGCCTTGGGAAGCGGGTGTTCAGTTCAGCGACCTTCTCGTAAGGTCTCTGAACTACATGGCACATGTCATCAAGATGCAGCGCGATCTTATTAAAGAATACGCTGCTTCCCCCCGGAGTCCATGTCGGTGGAAGACAAGCAATTGTACGCCATTCGTATGGCCACTCTGAGATCTGTTTCCAATACCTCTATGCGGCTTCTGTCTCACACTACTGAGGGAGCGGCTAGAACCAGCGGAGCGGGCCTAGTGATGAGGCACCAGGCCTGGCTCCGACATTGTGACTTCGCGGAGCCCTTTAAGGCGTCCTTTGCGAATGCCCTCTTTGATGGTACTGCCCTGTTTGGCAAAACCGTTCGCGAGACACTTGTCCAGAACGAGAAGGACGGGAAGATGCTGTCTGCCGTTGGAGTCCGCTTCTCTGCTCCCCAGAGGTCCTTTTCCAAGAACCAAAAGGGACAGAAGAAGATGTGATTCCGGAAATCGCAGCATTTCCAACTTGCTCCGGACAACCAGTCCTTCCGTGGAAGAGGAGGACAGGGAGGACGCCGCCCTAGAGGCAGAGGGGCACAGAGAAATTTTGGGTCCAGAGAATCTTCCTCTGATCGGCCCACGTAACATCCCTGAAGGGTTGCCCGACTGCTCCACTCTGGAGGCAGTCGGGGGGGGGGGCACTTCTCGAGGCACCTGGCGGCATGGGAGTCCATTACGTCAGACCGCTGGGTGCTTCGTATTATATCCAGAGGTTACAAAATCCCTATGCTTCATGTCCCCAGACTCAAGAACCTTCCCAATGTACCACCCAATCAGAGGGAGGCTTCAGCCGCGGAAATCCGACAGCTGCTCGAAAAAAGGGCCATCCAACCTGTCCCCCCAGACCAGCTCGAATTAGGGGTTTACTCCAGGTTCTTTCTGGTGCCAAAAAAGACGGGGGACTTGAGACCAATCCTAGACCTCTCCCTTTTGAACCTGGCGGTAACCAAGGAGAAATTCCAAATGGTCACTCTTCAATCCATTCTCCCCCTGTTACGGGAGAACGACTGGATGTGCTCTATAGACCTTAAGGATGCGTACTACCACATTTTAATGGACAGGTGATCCAGGAGGTTTCTCCACTTCCGGCTGGGAGCCAGCCACTATCAATTCAGGGTCCTTCCCTTTGGCCTCACCACAGCCCCCAGGGTGTTCACCAAAGTTTTAGCAGTGTTAGCGGCCCACCTGAGACTCCAGGGAATGCAGGTCTTCCCGTACCTGGACGACTGGCTCCTGACCGCCCCAACAGGGCATCTACTCTGCTCAGCCAGAGATTTTTTTCTTCGCCTAGCCCCCCAGTTAGGCGTCACAATCAATATGGACAAGTCCTCCCTTGCTCCAACACAAGTGATAGACTTCATAGGGGCCAGGTTAGATACGAGGAGTCTATGAGCCTACCTCACTTCGGAACAACTACAGAACCTCAGTCTTCATGTGCGGGCCATCCTCCAATCAGAAGCTCTGCACGTGGAATTGGTTTCTGAGGGCACTGGGCTCTATGGCAGCGGCAATTATTCTCCTCCTGTGCGCTCACCTAAACATGAGGGTATTACAGTGGACCCTTCAAGTACAGTGGTCCTTCCAGCTTCTCCCTCTCCACCACCCTGTCTTTATCAGCAAAACTTGCAGGAGGGCCCTGTTATGGTGGCTGCATTCCCCAGACCTCCATACAGGTCGGCCCTTCTGCGCTCCACCTCCCCTAGTCACAGTGACCACGGACGCTTCTCGCCTCGGGTGGGGGGGGCATTGCTCAGGCAGAACAGTCCAAGGCACATGGAACCAAATTCTGTACAGATTAGTACTGACTTCAATGGAAAACTGGAAGAACGAGTACAAGCTGCCAAAGATGTAAAACCAGGTTTAATCCAAACGCACAAAACAGAGAACACAGCAAAGTAGCAGCACCAGTTCACCAATAACCCAGGTTTCGTCCCAAGGAAATGACTTCATCAGATTGGTGAAGTAGTACTACTCATTTATACCAAAATAAATTGAATAATTACACTCAATTAATTAATTTAAAAGGACAAGGTACAAAAAAACATCCCCTAACCATAAAAGGTAAAAAATTAATAAGTTAGAACAACTTATTAAATCATATACATTTACAAAATTTTAATATTGCTTCAAGTACTTAAAAATTAATAATGATTATATACCTACATAATTCTACAATGAATCATCCTACCCTATACAAAATAATACCCTATATATATTAATAATGCCCTATGTGTGTGTTTTTTATGTATACTAATGTGTATAATTTCTACTACCTTATAAAATTTGTAACAATTGCATGATATGTGTTATATGATGATAATCAATACTAACTAATAACACATGTCCTATGTTAAAATATAAAATATGCAAAGGTTGAACTTAGCCTGGCAACCTACGCCTAATATTTAACCATAAAATACTAAATGTTCTGAATATTTTTTAACCTAAGCCAGGGCTTGATTGAAATAAATTCATTCAGGCCTGGATCATGATATGCGTCAAGTCTAAGTTGCCAAATAAGCTCACTCATATCTAAATGGGTAATTCTTCCCTGTTGGTCAAAATTCACCTGCTGAATTACACAAAATTTAAAATTGTGTCCATCATTAGCCTTGACATGTCTTGCTAGGGCGTTTGTCGGTTTCTGATGTTTTATATCCAGAATATGTTCTTTTATTCTGTCCCTAAACCTTCTACAGGTTTTCCCTACATAAAATGCCCTGCATTCTTGACACTTTGCCACATATACCAAATTTTTGCTATAACAATCAAAATGTCCATTAATTATAATATCAGATTGATTAATAGAAATTATGTGTCCTGATGTCCAAATGTGTTTACAAGTTGTGCATCTTCCACACTTGTAATTCCCCTTACATTTATTGCTCATGATCTTTGTCTCAACCATACTCCTTTCAAAAATGTCATTTAATGACATGTCTTTCTTGAATACAAATTTGAGCTTGTATGAGAAGAGCCTTTGTTCATCCTTATTTTTATGAAATATCTCCCAATATTTCGTAACTATATTAACTAAAAACTCAGTATCCATGTTATACTTTAAAATATACAAAATAGTATCACTACCAAATGTGTTTGATTCACTGTTACTTTTAGAGTACCCAAACTGATCTGTGTTTGATGCAATAATTGGAACCATTATCTTGTTGTTTCTTTTAAAAACAATTTCCTTTTTCAAATCAAAACATAATTTTTGCGGATAGCCTCTATTAAGAAACATTTTTATAACAAAATCTAATTCATTCTCAAAGTCCACATTATCACTGACCATACGCACAACCCTAACCATCTGCCCCTTCACTATAGCTTTTTTCTGATGCTTGGGGTGCCAGCTGTCATAATGTAGGTAAGAATTTGAGAAGGTCGGTTTTCTATATATTGTTGATTTCACCTTACCTTCTTTTTTATCATAAATTAGACTCACATCCAAATAATCTACTTTTTCAGTGTGAACCTGATGTGTGAACCTTAGGAACCAAACTGTGTTATTAATGTAGTCAAGAAAATTGTCCAATAATATTTTTCCACCCGTCCAGATGATAAAAATATCGTCCAAAAATCTCAAATACATATTGTTGTATGGACTATATTCACTTTTGTGTACATACTTTCTTTCCCAATAAGCCATAATGTAATTGGCGTAGGTGGGGGCACAAGCTGCCCCCATAGCTACGCCAAAAGATTGTTTAAAATAATGGCCATCAAAATGTAAAAAATTGTTTCTTAATACTAAATCCATTAATCTAACATATGTATTGACTTTGTCTTGTTCGTAAACCCCAGTGACACAAAGCTGTTCCTCCAACCATTCTAAACCTACGTCATGTGGGATCACACTAAACAAATTGCATACATCTATGGTAACAAAATAAAATTCTTTCGGTGTATTCCAATGTTTAATAGTTTCCAAAAAATGCCATGAGTCCTTTACAATGTAAGGTGTAACTCCTAGACCTTTCTTTAATTTTTGATCCAAAAACTGGCTAATAAAACTCACTTTACTGCGTTTTCCATCCACTATAGGTCTGAATTTAACATTGTTTAGCCCTTTGTGAATTTTGGGTATTCCAAAAATAGCACTCACTACAGGGTATTGATTCAACATAAACTCATACTCATTTTCGATAATCTCTCCCTGGTAAACCATATCATCCAAGGCCATATCTATTTTTTGGTAGGCTATGTTAATTTCATTAAAACTAACTTCACTATAATTGTCTTCTAACAACATCGACATCATAATGCTGTTATAATCTTGCTTGTTAGTAACCACTATCCCATTGCCCTTGTCCGGTTTCATTATACGTATACACTCCTTATTACTAATAAATTTCAAAATATCATACTCCTCTTTTGTTAAATTATATTTGCTTAGGTACTGTCTATGCCTATAGTGTTCCCTGAATTCTTGCTCACATATATGTTCAAAGGTTGAAACTACCTGATGCAAACCAGGATTAAATACACTAGATTTTTTTAAAATTCTTCCATCACTTCCGTGCCTGGTACTACTCAGGTCCGTTTCCATGTTAATCTTTAAATTCATTTTACGAATAAAAAGTTTTAGATCAATTAATGAGTCAACAATATTCCCCCTCCTACTTGGTACAAAATTAAATCCTTTGGACAAAAAGTCAGCATGTTTTGTACCAATGTTTATATTTGAATAATTATACACCTTAAAATCTTTGCTAGTATTTGATATTACTTTAGGCTTACTTAAAACTCCTTCACACTGCAGTGAAATAACAGAAATAGTGTTCTCCTGACATAACTCTTCATAAAAATTTACAATACTCACTATATCAAAATCTCGACTTGTACAATCTTCCAGTACATTCTCTTCTATGCTTAACTGTTCAACTACTGGGGTTGTATAAAAATGGTCGGCGTTCCCGACTTGTCTTTTTTCGATAACAGCAACTAAATTTAAAGTATCTAAATTTGTTTGCCCTTCAGTCCCTGGATTGTCACAATTTACAGTTCTCTCCTGAGCATTAAAATCATCACATATCGTATGTATGCTTAAGTTCATTAAGTCAGAATCACATGTATTGTAACTATCTGTGATGTCATTCATACTTTTCTTACAAAATTGTGTGTCACTAAAAACATCGTTAACTACGCTAATTACATTATTGTTAAATTTTGAACAATTCCCATCTTTGACTACAATATCACATTGATTTTCACTAATCAGTACTTGCCTATGTGTTATATCATTTACATCATGCCCATTATGATTGTCCATCAAAATAGTCATACTATCGTTTATACCATTACAATGTGCTCTAGTTACTGAATTTGCTTCATAGTTAAACAGTACATTATCATGCTCACCAAAGGAGTTTGATAGTTCATCTGTTTTTAGTTCCATACTTGCAGTTGCAAAAAAAGTTCCGTCAGTGTTAGCATCAACTTCCTCCAAAGGTATATACATTCCCATGTCTGATTGATTGTACAGGCATACAATACCATGGTCGCCAAAAATGTCAAGTGAATCTAGTACATTTGGTTCCGTGAATGCAGTTTCCAAATTTATCCCGTCAATGCTGGCATCAACGTCCCGCGAGGGCATGCTTAATGCCTGTGCGAAGTTTTGGACCATCCCTTGTGTTGGCCAGTGGTCGTCTTGTTTTTGGCTCTCGCCCCCATCCAAATCGCTTGTTGCTCCTCGTGGTTGACTTCCTGGTTCCGCAGGCGTTCCGAACGCCTTAGGCCCTCTCCCAAAGGGTCCTCCTCAATTTCATGACAGTTGTTGCTCCCATGTGGTTGACCACGTTCGTTGACATCATCACGTCTCCGCTTCCGATAGGCTGGCATGTCCGATTCAGTTGGCTTGACTTTTTGCTTATCGTGGAAGCGGCCCACCTGAGACTCCAGGGAATGCAGGTCTTCCCGTACCTGGACGACTGGCTCCTGACCGCCCCATCAGGGCATCTACTCTGCTCAGCCAGAGATTTTTTTCTTCGCCTAGCCCCCCCAGTTAGGCGTCACAATCAATATGGACAAGTCCTCCCTTGCTCCAACACAAGTGATAGACTTCATAGCGGCCAGGTTAGATACGAGGAGTCTATGAGCCTACCTCACTTCGGAACAACTACAGAACCTCAGTCTTCATGTGCGGGCCATCCTCCAATCAGAAGCTCTGCCCGCGGAATTGGTCCTGAGGGCACTGGGCTCTATGGCAGCGGCAATTATTCTCCTCCTGTGCGCTCACCTAAACATGAGGGTATTACAGTGGACCCTTCAAGTGCAGTGGTCCTTCCAGCTTCTCCCTCTCCACCACCCTGTCTTTATCAGCAAAACTTGCAGGAGGGCCCTGTTATGGTGGCTGCATTCCCCAGACCTCCATACAGGTCGGCCCTTCTGCGCTCCACCTCCCCTAGTCACAGTGACCACGGACGCTTCTCGCCTCGGGTGGGGGGGTATTGCTCAGGCAGAACAGTCCAAGGCACATGGAACGACTCAGAAACCTCCCTGCATATCAATGTTCTGGAGATGAGGGTGGTGCTGTTAGCGTTGCAAGCACTTCACAACCTTCTTCCCGTCGGAACCATTGCGATACAGACGGACAACATGTCAGTTGTCTGGTTTATCAACAAACAGGGGGGAACCAGGTCTTATCCTCTCTGCTGAGAGGCCATGAGAGTGTGGGAATGGGCGATCTCCACCAACCGCTTTCTAATCGCAACGCACACTCTGGGATGGTCCAACATTCTGGCGGACAAACTCAGCCGCACTAGTCTTTCCCCTTACGAGTGGTCTCTCAACTCCCGTGTAGCGAAGCAGATTTTTGCAAAATGGGGGCAACCCTGCTGCAATCTTTTTGCCTCTCCCTCAAATACCAAATGCGACAACTTCTTTGCCCTGATTCCCCCAACAGGGGAAGCCCCGAGAGGTGCTCTAGTGCATGCTTGGCCACCCGGTCTACTTTATGCCTATCCTCCTCTACCCCTGATGCTAAAGATGTTACAGAAAGCCTCTCGGTTGGGGAGCAGGATGATCCTCATTGCCCCATTCTGGCCTCGACAAACTTGGTTCCCTTACCTGTGGTCTCACTTGGTGAATCCTCCCTGGATTCTGGATCCCAGTCCGGATCTGATCTCCCACCTATCAGGCTTACCGACCCCGAATTTGGACAACCTGAAGCTAACAGCTTGGCTGCTCCAGTTCCTCTCTTAATTAGGACTCCCAGTATCTCCTCTCCAGTCAAAGCCATCTTGGTGGCAGTGCATAAACCTTCCACCAGGAAGGTTTACCGCAGTAAATGGAAGCGCTTTTCCGTTTGAGCGGAGCATCATAATATGGACCCCTTCACTGCTCCGCTAACGGCAGTTTTGGACTTCCTTACAGGGCTTTTTCAGCAAGGGGCTAGCTGTTCAACAGTCAAGGTACAATTGGCAGCCATCTCCCATTACCATGTATGACACGAGACTGGTCCCTTGATGTCAGCTAAACTATGTAAAACCTTCCTCAAGGGTACATTTTTGCTTAGTCCCCCGATCAGAGAAACCATACCCCCTTGGGATCTATCGCTAGTTCTTCAGGCCTTGACTGCTTCCCCCTTTGAATCAGCTGCCTCTGCTGATCTTAAATACCTGTCTTGGAAAACAGCATTCCTAGTAGCCATCACCTCTGCGAAAAGAGTTTCAGAACTTCAAGCTCTTTCCGTAAAACCCCCTTATTTGGTTTTTCATCAGGATAGAGTGTACCTCAGGACCAATCCATCTTTCCTACCTAAGGTGGCCTCAGAAACCAATATCAATCAGTCCATCAATCTTCCTGTTTTCTTCCCTAATTACCAGAATAAAGGAGAATACAAGCTGCACTCGTTAGATGTACACAGGCAGCTGCGTTTCTATATTCATAGGACTGATGGTCACAGACAATCTGATCAGCTGTTCGTCTCCTTTTCTAAATTCAATTTAGGTAAAGCTGTTTTGAAGGTCATCTTATCACACTGGATTTCCCAATGTATCCGTCTAGCTTATGAGGCTTCTGGGAGGCCGCACCTCGAAGGATCCGTGCTCACTCCACTCGTTCCATATCTACTTCTACTGCATTCAGATCTAGAGTCCCTTTGGGTGATATTTGCTCGGCAGCCACTTGGGCCTCAAGTCATACCTTTATTCACCACTACAAGCTGGACGTCACCTCCAGAAGTAGAGCATCTTTTGGCTCCGCAGTGCTCCGGAACATCCTTCCATGATGGCCGCCCAAGATTCAAGTAGCTGGGGACTCTGTCCCACAGGTTGCTGACAAATGAAGTCCCTACTTCAGATTAAGAAGTTATGTACTCACCATAACGTTCCATCTGAGTAGGTGACTTCATTTGTCTGCAACCATCCCCCCCTCCTTCCCCCTGGCCTTCAGAAGAATTAGATCATGTTATTATTCCTGCCTTTTCCTTTTTGGGATACCTTTTCAGGTATATAGGAGGGCAAACTTGATCTGAGGTCAATTGGGGTTGGCAGGGGATTATGGGTGAGGGGAGGCGCTAGGAGCTCGGATCCATAGCTGTATAAATAATTGCCGGTTCGGATCCGATGTCGGATCCAAGACCCACAGGTTGCAGACAAATGAAGTCACCTACTCAGATGGAACGTTATGGTGAGTGCATAACTTCTTAATATGAAATGTTGGAGGTATAAAGCTACAGAAGCTGACTGGTTTCATATGATTGTTGCATGTAATATGTTATCCCAATTTTGGAAGGAATTTGAATGTTTCTGTAAGGCCTTATGGAATGATAATTGTGAAATTTCAAATTCACTCATTTTATTTAACGTTGTTTCAGTTTTGAGTGTAACTATGTTATTACTGTTATTAGTCTTGTTATAAAAAAAAAATAAAAAACATTTTTGAAAAAAAAAAAGAATCTTAATGGCAACACTCCGATCTGCTCTGAGTTACAGCACAATGGCACTAAATATACAGAATCAACTAATAATGCCAACATCCTGGCAGATAGGTTCAGTGCTAACTTTACCCCCCTCTCACCCCCTAAAGGGCCCATCTCTATACAGGAAGAATGCAAAGTTCCTGTAATCATGGCAGCATAGGTAAAAACCACAGTCTCTAAAGCCAAGAACACAGCATCCATGGGACCTGACAACATCCCAGGCTGTGTTCTACATGAACTACAGAACGTACTGGCACCCCACCTAAGTACCATGTTCAGTCATAGTCTCACCTCAGTGCCCACTGAATGGTGCACAGCAATGGTTATCCCACTCCACAAAGGGGGAGCCACCACGGACCCAGGGAACTACCGCCCCATTAGCCTGACGAGCCTGGTCTGCAAGGCTATGGAATGTATCATCATGGAACTTATAAACAATGACATTGGTAATCTCCAAACTCTGGACCCCACCCAGTTTGGGTTTGTAAAAGGCAGATCATTTCTCCTAAACCTGATAGACTTCTTTGAAGCAGTCAACATAGCCGTAAATGAGGGTAAGGTGGTTCACACAGCCTATCTAGATCTCGCCAAGGCTTTCAACACCATCCCCCACTCTGGAATTATAGATAAACTCACTAAACTAGGTATACATCCCTATGTCACAAGATGGGTTGCCAACTGGCTCACTGACAGAACCCACACTGTGAAAGAAGCAGACTCCAAATCTGACTTCAGACCAGTGACAAGTGGAGTACCACAGGGTTCAGTCCTGGGTCCTCTCCTGTTTGGTATCTACTTCTCAGAAGTACAGGCTAACACAGAAGGTCTTTGGCTAATGAAGTTCGCAGATGACTGCAAACTAGGAGTCATAATCGAAACTCCTGATGATGTGGACATCCTACAAGTGCCTCACTGAGACAGATGCCTGGTGTTAAAGCCATGGCCTCAAGCTCAATGCCAAAAAGTGCATTGTCATCCCTTTTGGTAAAAACTCTCTACCCATGAACTACCACATAGACGGTAGTCTACTTAACACCGAAAGTGTGATAAGAGACCTTGGGATGCAGGTGGACAGTAGTCTCTCCTTTGAGAATTACATCACCACAGTAGTCAGGAAATCCTTTTACGTGGCACACCTCATCACAAAAGCTTTCTCATCCAGGAAAAAATAGGTCATTGTTCCCCTCTACTCGTCACTCATTAGACCCATTATAGAGTACAATGCCCATTTTGGTATGTACCTCACAAGATATCTACAACAACTAGAAAGGCCGCAGAAATACCTCACAAAGTGGATTATCGGCCTCAAACAGATGCTACTCAGACCGTCTTAAAAAATTCCAGCTTTACTCCGTCGCATATCGCCTACTCAGAGGCGATCTCTGCCTAACATACAAAGCTATGTCAAACCCAGAGCTGTTGGACATGCTCCACTTAAAGAAATCCCAATCCCTCTGAGCTACATGCTCTAGGGACCTAAACCTTGTCACCACAATAAACAGAACATGCTGGAGGGATAGATTCCTGTCCCAGAGACTTCCCATACTCTGGAACAAACTACCTATCCATATCAAACAAAGCTCCTCATTAGCACTCTTCAAGAAAAATCTTGATGATTGGATGGGAGATAGGAAAGTCACCCCGGAGATCACTTCTGTGGCTCTGCTCGACAGGGGCACAGGAAAATAATTCTCTTGGGTGGTGAAAGCCAGGGTACTTTTTTGGCTAGGCTTATATAGCCCCTAGGGCCAGTAGCCTAGTACCTACCTATGAACCTAAAAAATGTATCCCACGAGCTTTGCTGAAGGCCTCGAGCTGGAATATTGTCCGAGATGGATCCGACACATCGGATCCGACCCACAAGTGAGAATAAAGGACAAGATGGACAACACACATGGAACGTTATGGTAAGAACATAACTTATTTCTTTCTTTCCTCAGGTTTCAGGTTTTGACTCTGATGACAGTTTTTTTTTTTTTTTTTTTTTCTGATAGTCCCTTAGAAGGATTTCTTTTTCTGAAACCATATCCAGAATGAATCCATTGTTTCAGTGGGAATATGATGATTTTCCACTGACTACAAAGAAATATTATGATTTATTACAACTGGAATTTCCTGAACCTACTTCAGTTCTTCCTGTTCTTCCAGCTTTGGAAGATGTTTTTAACACATCCTGTAACTTGCCCAGTAGCCAGCCCACTGCCCCTAGGAAAGCAGATAGATTATATAAAATTTCTCAGTCTTATAAGTGCTTATTTTATAACCTCCGATCTTTACCACCATTTGATTTCCTTAGTAAATCCTGTTCTTGCTCGACATCTGGTATTATGTGTATTTAGACGACACTTATTCTTAGCATTGTATACAATCACAAAATAGGCCAGTGAAGATGAATAAATTCCACAGGACACCAAACTGGATCAAGAGCTTATTTAATAAAACACACAAACCTCTAAGCGCCTCGGCATACAGTCTTTGCAGAGTAAAACTTCAAATATTCACACATGGACATGGTTGCCATCCTAGTCACACTGTTGCAGCTTTACCATATGGAGAATTTCTTAGAATAAGAAAGTTATGTAATGCAGAATCAGAATTTATTCAAGAAGTAGAAAAAACTAAGAATATGTTTCTGAGAAGAGGTTATGATTTAAATATACTTGGGAAGAAGAAGAAGAAGATTTCCTTAACCTTCCAGCAGCCCAGAACCCAGAACAATTACAACGGACTTTTCGCTCAGGTGAGGAGAAAACTAACAACCATAGAAAACGGCAAATAAATGACGTTATCAATGGACAGAGGGGGGGGGAGGTTAATGCCAAATACAACAAACGGGGAAAGTGGTACTGAGAATATTCTTACTGTTTCTGCTGATATTGTTGAATATGTGGTAAATTTATGTAGCTGTGAATTACCAATAGCAGAAAAAGAAGTATTAACTGTGGTATTAAATTTGTTCCTACAGTTTTGCCCCGCCTCTGTTCGTTAAAAGGAGATGTGTTTAGATTGCTTAGAAAAATTCATTTGAAGCTACATTTTTCTAATAATGCTTTTACCAATGATTTTGGAAGTGGGGAAACAGAAGAAAATTTAAGTAATGAGAGTTTTTACTCGTGTGAGTCTGATTTTACCACCAATGCTTATTGCTTGTTTAATACTGTTTGCATAAATTGTACAAGTGCTTTTATTCCGCCTTTTGATAATGAAATCGTACAGCATTTTGCATCCATGTTGAATTATAGTATTGAGAAAGAATATATTCAATTTTTTAAGAATACACAATTTATAGATTACAATTTGACAAAGAATGAATGGCAAGCATTGAAGTCATTAAGTAATAGAGATGACCTAGTCTTCAAACCTTCGGATAAAGGTAATAAACTTATTATAATGAATATTAATCTATACTTAAAAATGTGTCATCAACATCTAGATGATTTGCAAGTCTATATGCATGCATGTATTGATAAATAGTGTGCTATAAAGGAGTTTGATGAATTAATACAAAAAGGTGTCAGATTAGGCTATATTTCTAATGAAGATAGGGATAAAAAAATGCTATATCAGTTTGTGTGATATGGCTTACTATTATTGTCTCCCCAAAATTCATAAAAGTTTGGAAAATCCCCCAGGGTGACCTATAATATCAGCATGTAATTACTTTACCCACAATATGGGTGTTTTTTTACATAGTTATTTGGTTCCTTATATGAGTAAACTACAGTCTTATGTTAAGGATGCTTTTCATTTTTTTGAATAGAATTTCGATTATAGTATGGGAAAAAGAGATGTATTGGCTTATGGTAGATGTAGTCAGTCTGTATATGAATACAGAACATAAATTTGGGTTAGAAGTTCTTACATATTTTATAGGTGATAGTCCAGCTTCAGTATATGTTATGGATTTGATTTATTTTTGTCTTACTAATAATTATTTTGAATTTAATGGTAAGTTATACCAACAATTGTAAGGTACGGCAATGGGGGCTCCTTTTGCCCCCATGTATGCTAACCAGGCTTTGGGTATTTTGAGCTTCAACATATTTATGTTTCAGATTTTTTTTGGAAAATATGTAGTTGGTTATTTTCGATTTATTGATGATTTAATATTTTTGTGTCAAGGGGGGTTTGATTATGTGGGGTAATTTTTTTGATTATTTACAGCAAAATAAATATAATTTACGTTTTAGTGATTTAAAAGTAGGACATAAGGTTACATTCTTAGATGTTATGCTAGAAGGTTTAGAAGGATATCCTATACATACTAGAGTACATAGGAAATTTATAGATGGTAATTAGTATCTGGATGGACGTAGGTGTCATCCTAGTCACACTATTACAGCTTTACCATATGGAAAATTTCTTAGAATGAGAAGGTTATGTAATGTAGAATCAGAATTTATTCAAGAAGTAGAAAAAACTAAGAATATGTTTCTGAGAAGGGGTTATGATTTACATATACTTGTAAAAAATATATTGGAAGTTATGAAGTGAGATAAATCAAAGACAAAATGTAGTATAGGTAATACTAACCGATTAAGAAAAATCTATGGAAACAGTGAAGCTGCAACTATGTATTTTGTCACTACATATAGTTTATTTAGTGACACAGTAGTAAAAATTATAAAATATTATTGGAATTATTTAATTAGAAATATAGGTATTCAGAATTTACTTCCTGTATTGATAAATATTTCTTTTAAAAGAGAAAGAAGTATTGGTGACACGATTATACATGGGAAGTTTGTTTGTCCAGAAGTGACTATCAGTGGGGACATTAGGAATTTATTCCCTTTAGAGAAAGGTACAAAGCCATGTGGTAAATGTTGCAGTTCTAAATATGTGACTTCTTATTTTCCATGTATTAATGGTAAAAAAATATGAAGTTAAACAGATGTAGAGTTGTAACTCAGTAGGAATTGTTTATGCTGTAAAATGCCCATGTGGGAAGTTCTATACTGGGGAAAGTAAGCGAGCATTTAAATCTTGCGTACAAGAACATCTTAGAGATATCAGGAAAGGGAGACTGGAGAGTCTGATTCTTGCCATTTTGTAGAATTTCATCAAGGGGATGAAAGTGGCTTAAAAGCCACTGTTGTAGATCAAGTTAAAGGTGATTTATATAATAATCAAAGTGTGAATAAAAAATTGTTATACAAAGAAACTGTTTTCATTCTTAAATATAACACTCCGGTTCCCAGAGGTTTAAACTCAGATTGTAACTGTAAAGTTTTTATTTAATTTTGTGTGTGTGTAATTATCCAATTATTAATAAAGTTTGATAATTGCTTAGTTTGTATATAAGGTTGCTTGTGTGAATATTTTAAGTTTCACTCTGTAAAGGCTGTATGCCAAAGCGCTAAGAGGTTTGTGTGTTTTTTTAAATAAGCTCTTGATCCAGTTTGGTGTCCTGTGGAATTTATTCGTATTCACTGGCCTATTTTGTGGTTGTATACAATTCTTTGCCTCTAACTGTGGTTTGCTATAATATGGCCAGTGATCCCAATGCAAATTTCCCTAAATTCTTCTTGAGGGAAATGGACAGTTTTGTTGAGAATACTCATGAACGCGGTACTAATGGTGAGAATGTGACTATACAAGGCTCACAGGGATATAAAAAACTGTTGGAAAAAATGGAACATGAACATATACAATGAGGAGGTAATCCCTTTATGTCTGAAGGTATGCATGCTATGGCTCACATGTCTTTGGAAATTCAGGGCTCACTGGTTGAGTTGGAGAAATTGATTTTTAAAGAGACTTCTGTCCTTCTTAACATCCAGAGCTTAAAATGTTATGTTGAGCTCGATATTTCTCCTAGGGGTCTACAGGCAATGAAGGACCCCACTACATCTTTCAACTTGTCAAGTGACGAAGATGTGCAGTTTAAGACTAGATGGGTTGCTGCTGCCCACAAATGCTCTATGGAATGGGTGTCCATTCTCATAGTGAGAGATTTATTGAAACAGAAATGTCTTAAAGAACAGATTTCTGTACTAAGTGCGAATATTGCTGCCTCCTCGGGACTTAACTGTTTGGACAATGTTTCACTGATATTAAGGGTCAATTTTGTAGCTTTGAAGAGAGCTTGGTACAGAGAAAAAAGGGTAAGATACGGAGAGACCTTAAGGATTATGAAGCTAGACGTGCTTCCGACAAGGGGATCAATCGGAAAGTAGCTAGACGTCGGGTAAGCTTTCAAAAGCAACAGGAAGAAAGTCTCGCACAGGGTTTATCTTTTACATCATCGGAAGGTAATTTGACATCAAGAGATGCTGAAGAAGAAGACGATTTCCCTAATCTTCCAGCAGCCCAGAACCCAGAACAATTACAACGGACTTTTCGCTCAGGTGAGGGGAAAACTAACAACCACAGAAAACGGCAAATAAATTACTTTTACAATGGACAGAGGAGGGAGGTTAATGCCAAATACAACAAACAGAGGAGGGAGGTTAATGCCAAATACAACAAATGGGACAAGTGGTACTGAGAATGTTGTTACTGTTTCTGCTGATATTGTTGAATATGTGGTAAATTTATCTGGCTGTTAATTAACAACAGCAGAAAAAGAACTACTAAACTGTGGTATTAAATTTGTTCCTACAGCTTTGTCACTTGAGTGAGAGGTGATTTTCTCATACTGAGGTTTCAGGAGAACATCTAAAAGTCTTGTTTGACTTCTTGCCACAGGACTGTTTCCTGTGATGTTTCCTAGAGTCCTCAGTTCAAAGAGCTTTTCTTCCACAGGAAATATTGGATCTTGGATCTATTTTTAGATCTGTTTCTGAAATTTTTTTCACTCAGACCAAGGTGTCATCAAGGGAATTTCTCAGAATACTAGGTTTCTTGGCTTCCATAATTCTAATGATTCTTTTAGCCAGATTCCATATGAGAAAAATTCAATGGTACCTAAAATCAGTATGGTCCTAACATCAATATTCCGTTTGTATTTCAGATTCCTGTTTTGGGATTTATTAAAAGGGAACTAATTTGATGCTAAGAGCAGTTTTACCTGAATCCAGGACTCCCGTTTTCCCTTCCAACTCCAGCACCTGTATAACTAAGGCTACTTTCCTCCTGCCACATGTCAGATTAATCACATCTTCACATGTTTCTGCAAAGGTCAGCAGCAGAAACAACTTCATCATGTGCCTTAGCACAGCAGGCCAATGTTGACAGCAGAAAGACTGTCAGTGATGCCTCCATAACTCTTATACTCATGACACATCCTGAAGACAGTGGCACACATTTGTAAAGTGTACTTGCATGGCCACCTCACCACAGCAGGTGAATAACTCCTTAGTCAATGACAGACTCACATACTCAGCAAAATGAAGAACTGTCATTATGAGGAGGGGAAGAGCACCACACATCTTAACATCTGCTTGTTCTGCACAGATTCAACCCCTTGATCAAGAGACTATCCTTTCAAAGACAGCAGTATCATAGGTGTCAGACAAAAACATATTTCACAGTTAGCCCCAGAGACACACAAGGTTTTGGCTGCCCAGCACTAGTTGTGCTGTGACATAGTTCTAGCCCAGGTTACTGCCACTGAGGGTCAGGTAGAGATGATTAGAGTATTACAGGGAATATATGAGGAGTTTCACCAGTACATGGGAATGGTGTAAACCAAGGCCAATGCTATAATGATTCTGTTTATTTTTCTTCCACAACACATGGTTCAAGTTCAAGGTCCTGCACCATGGTTAGGTCAATGTCAAGAGGTTCCCTTTCATCCAGCACAGCCAATCATCGGAACAATTTAGCATTAAGCTCACATACCAGCACTGCTCTTGATCTGTGGGATAGTCACTGGGTGACTGTCACTGTGTGACACTTTCCTAACTTACAGTTTGAAAATCAGTAAGGGGAAAACAATACTCACCAGCTGTCAGTTTCCACACATGGCGAGTGTAGCAATTCTTAGTGGTATCTGAAAAACTGTAAAGAGAGAAAAGCACAGGAAACAAAAATAAATAAAAGTGGTGAAAAAACATTTTTTTTCAGTGTAAGTAATCTGAGCTCAGTAACAATTATCATAGTCTGTTCAATACTCTGCTGTGAAAAATAACAGTATAACCATAAACATGTTTTGTAAGACTGGCTTTTACACACACACGTCAGACCCTGCTAGCATAACTGGCACTTGCGCCACTTAACTTTTAATATTGTATAAATAATGATTGATGGCAGAAGCGCAGCTGGCTCTACCATCGCCCCCTGTGCCAGTACCACAAACCATTGCCCCATCCCCTCAGCTCTTCAAGTGAGAGCAAAACAAAGAAAGGCACTTCACTGTATTAAAATGATCTCCGAGATCAGCTTAAGGCAGTCAGATTCATGCCCCCACCTTGAGGAAAAAAAGGCATTTCTTTGTATTAACGCGATCTCTACATTTTAGAGATCGGCTTATGACTGTTACATCCACATCCCACCACCGGCTCTTCCAAAGAAAAAAATGCTATTCCTTCTGTTTCCACACTAACTAGGTGATCAATTGTATGACACACCCCACCTCTTCCTGCCCCAGCCATTTGGGTCCCGTTTCCATTCCTTGCCTTGATCCTCTTTCCCCTCTGGCTCCACACATAATATATAGCTATCTATAAAAAAAAATGCTTTTAAACTGTAGCACACTGCTTGCTACACATATAGCAAACAGTTACTACAATTTATACTTTGCCTGCGTGGAGCGCTTTAACTCTCACGTCTTATTTAAAAAAAAAAAACACTTTTATATCAAACTATAGCAAACTGCCTTTTGCAAGTGTAGCAAACAGTTGCTGCAGTTGTCAGTTTACACCATACACAGACTGCTGCAGTGCTCAGGTTTCACCGCCAATGCAATATTACACTAAAGAGAGATCATGATGAAGGATGGCCAGTTGTGCCTCCCAACCCTTTGCACCCTCTCTCAACTGTAGCTATGCCTCTGATTGATGGAAAACTTATGAAAGACAGAATTTCTTTTTTTGAAAATCGAAAATGTCTCTTGCACAGTGTAGGTTGACCATCTACCACACAGCACAGCCCACAAATAATACTGTCTGTACAAATGATTTCTATCACTGTCAATAAGTGAATGTCATGGTCCATAGTTGTGGACTAAATTCTGTCTCTTTGCCTTCGCAGCCATATACCATGCACAAGCTTGCTGCAGAGGTTACTATTGGAGTGGAAATGTTCTAGTATTGCTTAAATTAATTGCAGTTAGTTTACCAAAGATTGTATTATATGTTAATTATTACTTACAGTTTTGTAGTCTCAGACTGAATTCTTTATGACAACTTTAGCCATATTATTTGTTTGTATGTCTACTTCAGATAGCCGAAAGACCATAATGCCTTCATTTATGATACTACAAGACCAAGGGCTATTAGATCAAGAACATCAAATGCAAAAAATAAATAACAATTTCTTAGGAATGTTATGAATATCCAATTAAAACAATGTGACTTCTTTGTAATAATCAGAAAATCTCAAGATAACGTAAGCTTAACCTGTTACAAATTGTAATGAAAAGGTCACAGGGTCAGAGTGCTAAGATTGCTAGCTAAGTGTTCTTTCAAACTGACAGCCTGAAGTTCTGAAATTATAGTTCCCTTTTAGCAAAAGGGATTGAATTGAAAGGGATGGATTAAAATATGTAGTAGTTAAAGTGGATTTGGTCATGAGAGAAAATGAAAAAGAAATATTCCTCTGCTTTTTCTTATAATGTTAAGAGTGTTGTTTCGTATTACTGTTTCCATGATGCTGTGTTACTGACGTTGGCTGTCACCATCACTATTGTCATTGGTGTGGGAAGTGGCAGAGGGAGCTTCACTGCCACTATAAGTGATTGGCTGTGGCAGTTGCACACCAGACTGGCACTTCATCATTTAGTGTAGAATGCAGCAGGTGGTAAACATCCTGCATACACTAGTAGGGTCATAATGAAGGACATCCCCAGAAGACAATGGAAATGTGCTTTGAACAGGCCAAGCACTCACTCAGTGACTATCATTATCTGGGACAGATCAATGTTGAAGCTGTCATAAGAAGCTCTGTGGAGATTTTGGACTGGTGTCATTAGTCAAGGTTTGAGAGAGTAGCTGGCATCACCTGCAAAACTAAGGAGGGAGAGGACACATAATGTAACAAAGAGTGGGGTGATTAGTCTTTACTACTTATAACACTCTGCAACTACTGAAATACCTATGCTTAAGAGCAGTAAAATGCTAAGTGGTAGAGTGAGCTTGTGTGCCAAATACGGGAATCATGGGCACTGTCAGGATATAGGGCTAGCATGTTGGTGATACACCTCTGTGAATCACACACTGTGTAGAGCTAAAGGAAATGCAGGCCTACTTAATGTAGTACTACTTCTTGTGGTTCAAATGAGGCCCTAATTGCAACATGGGTACAATCTGTTCATATGAAGCAACCTCAGGAAAGGATGTCATCCCATAGATGGCATATACAGGACTGGATCAATCCTGAGGTGACACTGGGAAATAGATTTACATGATCCATATGTGACGAGTATGTTGAGGAGCTGCTGAAGTATCCTTAAGGCAGAAGCCAATAAGATACCCAGTGCATCCTCATTTAGTCTATGGAAGGTTCTCATGGCAAGTACAGTGAGGGCTGTTCATACCTTGTTATCCACAGGTACAGGAAAGCCACACTACCCCCGTGAACTAGACTATGGCTAGCACAAAGTCAACATTGTCCCTGTCCACTCTAAATCTGTCCTAGATTTAATGATCAGCAAAATTCAGATGGGTCAACCTTTGCCTGTATCTTTTTCTTCTTCTTCTCGACTGGTTTTGCCACAGCTGAGATGAGCACCTCAAACATGAAGAACCTTAGCGGCAATGGAAGCAAGCATCTTTGTGGATTGCAAAGTATATGAAAAAGTCACCACTTTGTTTTTTTACAAGTTTCATGTGCATATCACAAATGGACATCAAAAAGAGACTATGAATCACACAAAGGCAGGAAGAACTAATTTACATAAGGTAGTCACAGGTATGTCATGTATTCCTTATTTACATCTTATTATACCTTTATTTGCATACCACTTTCTCAGACTGGTTTAAACATCTGCACCTCAGTGCAAATAGTGTGTTTGAATTGCATCTTAGCTATGCTTAGGCATAGCCAATGCAAATTCCTACTGCACCCAAGCCTAATGATTATAAATACTGCCCTAACTCTCTCTTAAAAATTTGCTGTTATAGTGAGTGCTACACAGTTGGACTTTCAGTGGCATAATTTAGCTCTACTCTACCAAGTATTTTTCTTGAAAATCATATGATTTATTTGTGAGCCTCAAAGAAAGAAATAATGTGACGTTGTTAAATCTCGCCGTTTATTCTCACTGATGGGTTTGGAGCCGATCCTCGGCTTCGACATGGCCAATAGCAAGCTGAAGATTTGCCACTAGCTTGAGACCAGCCCCTTATCCCACAATGCACTGCTGGAATTACCTCAGATGTAGTTTGCCTTGGCAAGAGAGATCTCGGTGATCCAGCTAGCTCGGACCATTTTAGAAACAAATCAACAGCAATTCTTTAAAAAGTTTTCTTTTTTGTTTTATATATATATATATATATAGTGTGTGTTAGTACTATTATATTTACTCTCTAGTTCAATTCTTAGATAGTATAAATAGTTTAAAAATTAGGGCCTTGTTGGCTTCTTAGTTTATGTGGGCCTATAGCCCCTTTTCCTCTACTATTAATCCCTTTAATAGTTAGGCTTTTTCTGTGGGCCTCTTAGCCCCATATTTGTTTCTCTATTTGTATATATATATATATATATATATATATATATATATATATATATATATATAGAGAGAGAGAGAGAGAGATAATACTGTTATAGATAGTGCCCGGTTTGGGCTTAGTTGTTTGTGAATCTAATTTACTACTTTTCTGTTCAGTATGTCAGATGATAGGGAGAAATCCCATCCCAAATCGGGATTCAGAAAATGCCCAGATTGTGGGCAGAAAATGTCCGTCACTGATGGACGCATTCAATGTGTCTACTGTCTGGGGGCCAAACACCTCCAAGACACCTGTAGCATTTGCCACTCCTTTTCTTCAAGAGTCCTCTTGGAGAGAAGGAGGAAACTTATAGAGAGGGGATTGCTACAGCAATCCTTTTCGGAAGTTTTGAGTAGCCATGAAGGTGCTAATACGTCCTCCAAATCCTCAAAATCCAAGTCATCAGATAAGGTCTCCAAAAAGGCAAAAATTTCAGAAGGAGGGTCATCGGTTCCACAGTCATCAGAACTGAGTGTACCCATGATTCGGAGCCAGCTGTCAGTATTGGAGCTGGTCTCTGAAGTTCCTTCTTCACCTCTGCTCCAATCAGCACCTTCGTGCATTCAGCTAAGTCTTCAGTCAGCCTTTCAAATTTGGGCATGAATCGGCTAGCGCAGAAGCTTTACAGGCACCAAGACTTGCCAAATTGTTGACAGCCCCGACCAGCTCGTTGGTACCGAAGACCATGGAACCGGACTTGTCTACTCCTCCTTTGAGCCGTACTGGACTCTCGGAGCTGAAGGAAGTTGAACCGATGGTGGTCGAACCCTTGGAGCCGATACCCACACCGGGGTTATCGGCTCCATCTACTCGGATGTCCTTGGTGCTGACCGAGGGTTCTAGGAGCCAGTGCTCTCCTGTCGGGTCCAGGGAGGATAGTCACACCGACTTGTCGGTGCCGACACTTCCTCTCAGGGCTTCGGCTCGGATGAGCTCGGCTCCTACCTCAGGATCAGAGCCCAGGGTTTCAGTGCGGGAGGATCGGACAGTACTCTCGGGTCCATCCACTCCTTCTCGTCTGACCCATGGTGCCTTTGATGCTATGAGGAGAGTTTTGTCTCCAAATACAACGTCAACATCGGTTCAGCTTTCCCTCTCCCCTCAAGCTCCTGTGTCTGCTTCTGCATCTACCGAACCCTCTAAGCATAGAGACCCAGAGCCTCAAGTACCCCCACAGGGCGTCCCCTGCTCTTCTGAGACCTCCCCAGATCCCCCCACTGAGGAGGTGCCCAGGAAGAGACTGTGCAAGAGGAGGCACTTAGACTCCCCACAGGAGTCTTTGACATCTGACACGGACTTAGATGAGTCAGAAGAGTCCCATCAATCCCCATCTGAGGATATCTCCTTTGCAGAGATACTAGAGATCCTTAGTCAGAGGGGCGCTTGGCAGTCCAAGACCCCTACTGAGGATGAGTCTGTGCTCTTGAAGGCTTTTGGGTCTCAACCTTCCACTTCTTGGGTGTTTCCGCCTTACGACAAGCTCATGGAACTCATCTCTTGTAAGGCGTGGGAGTCATTGGAGGCCATGGAACCTGTCCCTCGTAGACCCAATAAATTCATATCTGCCCCAGTGGATAAGCCATTTTTGACAAAAGGAGTGCCTGTTGATGCCATGGTGGTGGCTGCAGCCCCCAAAAAGGAAGTATCTGACACATCCTCTTCTATCCATCCCCCTAACAGAGATTCTAGGGTTATGGATAGGTATGGGAAGTGCATGTTTAGTTCAGCGACTTTTCTCTGCGATCACTGAACTACTTGACCCATTTTACAAGATTGCAGAGAGATCCCCTGAAAGAGCTAGGAGATACTCTCCAGGGTTCAGTAGCTGCATGAGGGGCCAACAAAGTCAACGCCCAGCTCGCTACCCTAAACTCAGTAGTGAACTCGTTCATGCGTCTCATATCCTATGCAGCTGATGGTTCGATTAGAGCTGCTAGTTCGGGCATTGCTCTTCGAAGGCAAGCCTGGATGCGTCTCTGTTCCTTTGCGGAATCCTTCAAGTCTTCCTTCATTAATACCCCATTCGATGGCTCATCACTGTTTGGGCCCAAAGTAAAGGAAACTTTAACCAGGGGTGAGCAGGAAGGCAAGACCTTATCTGCCGTTGGGATCCGTTTTTCCACTTCTACTCGGCCCTACCCTAAGGGCTCTAGGGGGGAAAAATGTGGTTCCAAAAAACTCAGGCAGCCTTTCAGGACACACGTGGTGATACCCCCTCTAGAGGCAGAGGAGAGGGTTGTAACGGAAGATGCCGCCCCCGTGGCAGGGGGAGTCTGCAGCAACAGGGTGACAGGGGTCATTTCTCCGGTCAGTCCTACCAGCGCCCCTGAAAGGGGGCCCGACTGTTCGGTTCTGGAGGCAGTCGGGGGTCGCTTGTCTTTGTACCCAGAAGCCTGGCTAAACATAACATCGGATATTTGGGTACAAAGCATCATTTCCAGAGGTTATTTCATACCGTTCTTTACCCCTCCCATTCATCCCTTTTTAGGGAAAGGCGATTGGATGTGCTCCATAGATCTCAAAGATGCGTACTATCACATAAAGATGGACAGATGCTCCAGAGATCATCTGCGCTTCCGGCTGGGAGCCAATCATTACCAGTTTCGAGCCCTGCCATTTAGTCTCGCTTCTGCCGCCAGAGTGTTCACCAAATGCATGGCAGTGGTCACAGCTCACCTGAGGCGTCTAGGATTCCAGGTGTTTCCATACTTAGACGATTGGCTCCTCACCGCTACCACCAGGCATCAATTGACTCAGGCAGCACAATACACTCTGATACTCTGCCATCAATTAGGCATTACAATCAACTTTGAAAAGTCTGCCTTATCGCCATCTCAGCATACCGTTTTTATAGGAGCAGAGTTAGATACCTCAACCACCACTCTTCGTCTCCCTGTCAAAAAAGTCTCTCTTCTCCGCCAAAATGTCAGCTCACTGGTGTCAAAGAACAAAGCTACAGCAGCGAAGGTATTTAAAGTATTAGGTTTGATGGCGGCAGCAATCCTGGCTATACCACTCGCAAGGATGCATATGCGAATCCTTCAATGGCTCCTCTTCGCTCAGTGGTCTTACCAGAAACTACTAGTGCACCACATGATTCTTATCACGGATTCTTGCAGGAGAGACCTTCGGTGGTGGTTGACATCTCTTCATGTCACAATAGGAAGACCCTTTGTCCCCCCCTCCAGTAGCCAGTGTGACCACGGACGCTTCCCTGATAGGGTGGGAGGGGGCATTTTCAGGGAAAGACTGCCCAAGGCACATGGACAGATCAAGAATCACATCTGCACATCAATGTTCTAGAGCTGAGAGTGGTACTTCTGGCGTTGCAGTACTTTCAGGACTCTCTCCCTCTAGGGACTATTACAATTCAGACCGACAACATGTCAGTAGTCTGGTACTTGAACAAGCAGGGTGGAACCAAGTCTTACCTCCTTTGTCGAGAAGCCCTCAGGGTTTGGCAATGGGCTGTGTCATCCCAGAGTTTTCTGTTAGCAATGCACATCCCGGGGAAATCCAATGTCATAGCGGACAAGCTAAGAAGGGCAATATTACTTCCTCATGAGTGGTCTCTCAAACAACAAGTTGCGGAGTTGATTTTCCGCAAATGTTGCCAGCCTTGCTGCGACCTTTTTGCCAGCTGCATCAATTCAAAATGCAGAAGCTACTTTGCCCTGATACCACCTCCCGGTCATCCCCCGAGAGATGCACTTTTACATGATTGGCCCCCGGGTCTCCTTTATGCATTTCCACCCTTCCCATTAATACCCAGATTTTTACAGAAAGCAAAATCGCTGGGAAGGAAGGTTATACTCATAGCCCCCTACTGGCCTCGGCAGATTTGGTTTCCGTTTCTCCACCATCATCTGTTGGAGGATCCATGGATCCTGGGCCCAGTTCCGGACCTTCTGACGCACCCGTCAGGGGACCCTCATCCTTCTCTGCAGTCCCTGAAACTGACTGCTTGGCTAATCCACTTCCCCTAATTGCCAGGCTTCATTCAATTTCAGAAGCTACAAGACAGATTCTTTTGTCTTCTCACAAGCCAGCTACTAGGAAACTATATGGCAGTAAATGGAAAAGGTTCTCATTTTGGGCCAACATGCAGAACATTGACCCTTTTCGAGCTCCGCTATCTTCGATTTTGGAATTTTTGACAAACATTTTTAAGGAAGGGGCAGCAGCTGCTACAGTTTGAGTTCAGTTAGCTGCTATCTCAGATTTTCACCTTGGTCTCGGTGGCTCAAATATTATGTGCCATAAATTATCCAAAACGTTCATTAAAGGTGTTCATCATATGAGATCTCCGATCAAAATTCCTTTTTCTCTCTGGAATTTAAACCTTATGCTGTCTTAACTTATTCTTCCTCCCTTTGAACCAGCTTCTTCTTGTGCTTTAAAATTCTTATCTTGGAAAGCAATATTTCTTGTGGCCATTACATCTGCCCGCAGAGTGTCAGAACTTCAAGCATTATCCATCAGACCACCCTACATGATCTTCCATGCTGATAGAGTATCTCTCAGAACAAACCCCTCATTTTTACCTAAAGTCTGTTCTGATTCAAATATCAATCAGGTCATTGAACTACCAGTTTTCTTCCCCAACCACTCTAGCAAATTGGAATATATGCTGCACAAACTTGATGTTCACAGACAGCTCAGATTTTATCTTGACAGAACTAAAGATATCAGGAAATCAGATCAACTTTTTGTATCCTTCTCAGAAGCAAGAAAAGGCAATCCAGTGGCTAAAACAACCTTATCTAAATGGTTATCCGATTGTATATCCTTTGTTTACGAAAATGCGAACATGCCTTTAACGCACAAACCAAAAGCTCATTCTACCAGAGCTGTCTCTACCTCTTTTGCTTTTCAAGCTAAATTGCCCCTTGACGATATTTGCGCTGCAGCCACTTGATCTAATCCTCATACCTCTATCACACATTACAAAGTAGATAAGACTTCTAGGGACAGGGCTTCCTTTGGTTCTACGGTACTGAAGAACATACTCCCATGAGCCACCCAGGGTTGAGGGTGCTAGGGATGCTACCCATCAGTGAGAATAAACGGCGAGATTTAACAACTTCACATATAGAAGTTATGTACTTACCATAACGTTCCATGTGTGTTGTTTATTCTACGGTACTGAAGAACATACTCCCATGAGCCACCCAGGGTTGAGGGTGCTAGGGACGTTACCCATCAGTGAGAATAAACGGCGAGATTTCACAACTTCACATATAGAAGTTATGTACTTACCATAACGTTCCATGTCAGTTGTTTATCTCACCTTTATTCTCACGTCCCTCCCTCCTTCCCCCTCCTGGCTGACTGTTGACTTAGAGGCTAGTGCCATCCTGGTTATTCAGTATTTTTTCTTTCCCTTTGGGAAGTGTTCTTAGTAGATATATATGAGAGAGTATGTATATGTTGTATATATGTATATATATGTATAGACTATTATTCGCAGCAAACAAGATCTGAGGTAATTCCAGCAGTGCATTGTGGGATAAGAGGCTGATCTCGAGCTACTGCCAAACCTTGAGCTTGCTATCGGCCGTGTCGGATCCGAGGATCGGCTCTGAACCCATCAGTGAGAATAAAGGCGAGATAAACAACTCACATGGAACGTTATGGTAAGTACATAACTTCTATTTTTTATATTATAGTACAGTTACACAAAAATGATTGAAATGAATTGTTTGCTGTTTAACTTGGAAACCAACAACATATTATCCCCATTTCTTGCTACTCTTGATTTTCATTTTTAGATAACTCATCCTGCAAAAAAGAATCAGCAACTAACATTGTCACTGTGTTACGAAACAGTTCTCTTAAGGGAGATTTGAACAATACTTTAAAGACCAAAAATGAGAAAAATAAAGCAAACGTCTCAGAAACCACAGAAAGGATTAAAACAGTCCATGAAGCGGTACTAGGTAACTATAAACAAACACCTAAAAGTGGAAGAACCATTGCACAAAAAGGAGATTGTGCCTTGCATGAAATGGAATCAACACAGCTAATACAAACTGAAAGTAGTCCTGCTGTAAAGGAAGATGCAAGATTAGTACCATATAATGATTCCCCATGTATCCTACCACTACCACTACCACAGATCTCAATGAAAATCATAAAGGATGTGGAAACAAAGTTGGTTTATTCCAATGAACAGTACATCTCACATGAATTTGCTGAATCCAAAGCAAGTACTAGTGCACAGTCAATGCACCAGAATCTACAGAAGTTACATTTCACAAGTAATTTTAATTCTGGAACGCTGCAGCGTCTTGATATGTGGCTTGAAATGGCTTTAAGTAAGGCCACTTCCTTCTATACACAGAAAAAGTATTCACTAGCAGTAGAACAGCTTAAATCTGCTATTCAGGTATTGAAGTTATTAAAGAAAATATGTGTATCCATAGCATATCAATTCATTAATGTGTCATAATCTATGTAAAGTAATAATTTTATTAATATCTCACACTTGATTATTAGACAGTTTTATAGACTGCTTCTTGATACTGTCATTTTTTTGTATTAACATGGAAGATGAACTGTTACTTGTTTTAGTTGAACTGTATTCCTGATTCTGTATTTGCTTGACTTAGACAGAGTATGCCCAATGTTTGAGGGAAGAATTCATGGCTGTTGCTTGTCTAACACAAACACTCCATAAGCATGAGTTGTGAAATATATGCAAGCCTACCTAATATGAAGGAGCTGAGAATGGAAAATGTTAGGGCAAATAGAAGCATGTAAGGCAAAAGTGCCAGGTATGAGATTTACAGTAGGGAACTGACATAACATAGTTTAACAGGCTTATGAAATATTGTGTGCTTGTTCAACTGGAATTATGTTTTGGAACTGTAATATTGTAAGTTTTACAAGAAAATGTTATGTACAATACAGATACAATTTAGGAAAGCAGAGAGGGAAGAAGTATAGATGCAGTCATATTGTTTAGAGAGAAATGTATACGGTATGTTCTCTGAAAATGCAGCCACAATGTGAATACATACAAGAGAGCTAATGATCAGTGTGAATTCTGATAGGTTGATAGTAGTCTGTCATTCGAGAATACAAAAGTTGAAGTGGTAGGAATGCTTGAATTGAAGAATCGCCTGGCTACAGTGGATTTGTTCCTGCAGGATATTTACATGCCAAAGACTCAGAAAATATATGTGTATATTGTAATATTTGTACTAACTGACTGCATAAAGTGGTGAAAGTGGTAACACTGCATTGTATATGTAGTTTGTTAGTGGTGTACACATAAGGGAATTTCATTGACTGCAATAGTAAATGTATTTATTATGCTTGGTATAAACTACTATGTGTACTGGTAAATATATAGCTCCAATGCTGTCTATTTTCGTCTGATTTAACATGGGGGTTATCAGATCTGGTCAGATCTGATCTTGATGCTTTATATCAGAATATTGGATCTGAGAGCTCTGACTCCTCCCCTACCTTCAAATCCCGCCTCCTGGCTGATTTACCCCAGATCTTGTTTGCATCCTGTTTTACCAGAGCACTTTAAGGCAGAAGGGAGATACTTATTCTCAAAGGCTTACGTCCCCCTCAGATAGGGTCCAAAATGTCCTTTGATACAAAGGTTCCTTATACTTCTCCATCTAGGGATAGAAAGAGGGAGAAAGAGAGAGAGAGAAAAAAAATACAGGGAGAAAGAGGGATAAAGATCTAAAGAGAAATACAGAGATAAACAAAATGAGAAGAGACAAGAAGAGAGACGGTAGAATAATAGAGAAAAAGGCCTCTGGATCCAGTCACTCTTTTGGGTTTGGCGCCTAAGTTGTCGAGGCATTTGGCTTCACCTGCAACTTGGATCTCAACTCCTTCCCTGAAACCTACCTTTTCTCTGTGGCCAGTCAGCCAAGGACTTCATTCACCTGTACTTCACCTGTACTTCAACAAAAACTGCCATCAAGAGCAGCATCTGTAGCTTCTTTGAGGTCTGCATGATTTACCAGAAGTCTAACCAGGTTGGATGGTAACTGTATAATGAGGAAACTCCTGAAGTTGCAGATTCAGTTGAGGGTCCTCCTGGTGCTATCTCCAAAGAGAGGGCCAGGAACGGGCCCTTTGATACTGTCCAATCTTTTTCTGACACAGCCTTCCTTTCTGGAGCTGATGATTATGAGTTCGAACCCCTTCACTGCACCAGTGTCGGATCAGATAGACCTGGAGACTTTGGCTTCAATATCTTCCCTTATTTTCTTGATAGCGGTACCTTCTGGTCAAGAAGAGTCCCAGAACTGAGTGTCGGGTTGGAGCTCTGACAGTGGAGTTGACTGAAGTTTTCGGAACCGTTCCTCCCACTTGGTGCTTTGACTTTGAACAGATCAGCTCTGAGGTCCTCAAAAGCCCCCCCCCCCCCCCAGATGCCATGATGGTAGTAGTAGCCATAAAGAAGGAATTGTCTGAGGAAAGTTCCTCTCTGCATCCCCCTAACAGGGAGTCAATGGTATTAGAAAGACTAGGGAAATAGACCTATGCATCAGTGATGTTCACACTTGCAGAGTTGAATTATCTATCACATCTCACATGCTTCCAAAGAGACTTGAACAAGGAGCTTTCCAAATCTCTTTCAGATAACTTACCTGCGGACATCTATGAGGCAGTGAATGCCCAAATGTCTGTCGTACAGTCTACTTCAAACATGGCCATATGACTGCTGTTGTATGCAGCTGAGGATATATCAAGGGCAACCAGTACAGTTACCATGCAACACTATGCCTAGATGCAGCTATGTGACTTCTTGGAAAGCTTCAAGGGTTCCACCCTGTTTGGATATAAAGTAAAGAAACACTTACAAGGAGTGAAAAGGACAGTAAGATATTGTCTGACATAGGAATCCATTTTTCTACTCATTAAAGATCCTATTCCAGGAATCAAAGAGGAAGTAAAAAACTGTGGTTTACAAAATTCCCACATGAGTGGCAGCTAGACCACAGAACCTTCAACCTTGTAACCCAGAAATGGGGTTCCCCGAAGGTGGACCTCTTTGCCTCCCACACCAATCATCAGCTCAGCAAATTCCGCACCAGGGAACCTCACAGCAAGGCCTGGAAAGTGGATGCTGTATCCTTCCAATGGGTAAACCTCTCAAACTATGCATTTCCCCCTCTACCACTCATTTCAAGGGTACTGCTCAAAATAAGGGAGGAAAAACCAAGGGCAATCTTGATGTTTTTCACCAGGATACTCCTGGGCATAGGCCTCCCTGAGGTAGAGGTGGAGGCAGTTTGAGGGACACCACCGGGGAGGAAGAAGTGGACCGCAAAACTAAGGTTTTTGTGGGTCCTTCACTGAGAAACATTACCAGTGTCCCTAAACAGTTTCCCGGCTGCTGTTCTCTGGAGGAAGTTAGGGGATGTTAACCTTACATCCTTTACCCTGGCAAACTATAACTTCTTATTTATGATTGCTAAGGATAATCACCAGATGCTATACCATACCATTTTGGCTTCCCAAAGCAAATATAGAATATTCCTGATTTTCCACCCAATCAGTTGAAATCCGCAGCAATAGAAGTATCAAAGTTGTTAAACAAAAGAGTCATCCAGGCAGTCCCTCCAGACCAGTTAGGATCAAGAGTCTATTCCAGTTTCTTTTTAGTTCCAAAAAAAGACAGGGGACCTTAGACCAATATTGGATCTCAGTAACCTAAATCAGTGTGTCAGACAGACAAAGTTCTGGATGCTCACGGTGCAGTCTATGTTACTTCTATCGAGAAAGGATGCTTGGATGTACTCTGTCGATCTCCAGGACACCTACTACATTATCAAGGTCCAGAGGCACTCCAGATTTCTCCATCACCATCTGGGAGCCAATCATTATCAATTCAGAGCACTACCATTTGCTCTCACCACAGCCCCCGGATGCTCACCAAAGTTATGGCAGTAGTAGCAGCTCATCTCCGACTGCAGGAGATCCATGTCTTCCCATGTTTAGACAATTGGCTCCTAAATGCTATCTCCAAGGATCTACTACTACATCAAATGTTCCTCCTCACTCTTGCAAACAAATTAGGAATATCAGTCAATCACAAGAAGAACAAATTGCATCCCACTCAGAACATAGATTTTATAGGGTGCCAGACAGATACAGGCCAACAAATTGCAGAACTCCCCCTTGTAAGAGTTCAGTCGTTAAAGTTTGTAGCCTATCAGGTGGCACAACATCCACTTCCACAGGCAAGACTCATCCTCCATCTTTTAGGGCTGATGGCTTCTACTATTACTCTGGTCTCATTAGTGAGATATCACATACGAGTCCTTCAGTGGACCCTGACAGTACAATGGTCACAAAAACGTCACTCCCTATACACCAGCATATGGCTAGCTCAAGTATGCAGGGATCACATAAGTTGGTGAGCACTTCTCTGTTGGTGGCACAGGGTAAACTTTTTTGCCAACACCTGCTCCCAGTGCCACAGTCACCACAGAAACCTTCCTTCTAAGGTGGTGCGGTGACATCTTGAAGGGAAGTCAGTTCAAGGGAAGTGGTCAACAGCAGAGACCAAATTTCACATCAGTGTCTTGGAGATCTGAGCAGTTCTTCTAGAGTTGCAGGCGTTTCAGGACCTTCTATCCAAGGGTATAATTTCCATTCACACAGGCAATATGTCTGTGGTCTGATACATCAACAAGCAAGGTGGAACATGTTTGTACACTCTTTGCCAAGAAGACATATGAGGCCGGCAATGAGCAATGTCTTCAAACCACGTTCTAGTGGCAATGCATATTCCTGGGACATCCAGTATATTATTTGACTGGCTGCATAGGACTGTCCTATTACCTCACGAGTGGTCTGTCAGACAGTGGCAATGGAGATTTTCAGCCACTGGAGCCAGTCTTGCTGTGACCTCTGTGCTTCTTACCTCAACAACAAATGCAGTCGTTATTTCACCCTCATCCTACCACAGGTACAATCACTGAGAGATGCTTTGGTCCATTTTTACCCCCCTGGTCTCCTTTCCTCTTTCCTACCAGTTCATCTTCTCACGAAGTTTATTCGGAAAGCCATGAGGTGCAAGGCCAGAATAATCTGCATTGCCCCTTTTGACCTTGGCAGGTATGGTTCCCCTTTCTTTGGCCTCATCTGCTACACCCACCATGGGTACTGGATCTCATTCCGAATCTACTCAGTCACCTATCTGGGATGCCTCTACTGGATCTTTAGTCCCTAAAACTAACTAAATTGTTTCTCCAATTTTAACAATAGCCAGAGATGCCAGGCTTTCTTCTCCTATAGTCTACATAATTTCTTCTTCTCAGAAGGAATCAAACAAAAGACTTGGAGAAACAAATGGAAAGAGTTCTCTACTTGGGCATCCTTGTAGTCCTTAGACCCTTTCTCAGCCCTTTTTCTAGTGATACTGGATTTTCTTTCTGAACTTTTTATGTGAGGTTCTAGTTACTTTACTATAAAAGTCCAGATGGTCGCCATTTCAAATTTTCACATAGGACATAGTGACTAGTCTGTTGTATCACTTAAGTTGACCAAAGCTTTCCTCAAGGGACGTTTTTATTGAGTCCGCCTGTTCAAGATCAAGTTCCACCATGGGACATTACACTTTTACTACAATCATCTACCTGAAATCCCTTTGAATCATCAGCATTAGCAGATTTAAAATTCCTTTCTTGGAAGATTAGATGTGATGTTGTCCTATCTCACCTCCATTCATTGCTGGCTGAGTTTGGAACCAAGAATCAGTTCCGACTCGGCCTATACAAAAGCTCGAGAGCTTCCACCGGCTCGTGGCTACAGCCTATCCCATCATGAACAGGGAAATATACCCAGATCTCGTTTGCCGCTAAACAAGATCGGGTGCTTCCATGCAGGCTCTAGGTTAAGTGAAATTTTTCCTTCTTCTTTTTTATTGAAATTACTTAAAAGTTTCTATTTTGTGTGAATTTTATATTTAGACTAGGTTTAGCACTTTTTTGAGTGTTCGTTGCTGTTGTTGGTTGTTTGTAGTGGCCATTATTCTTACGCTAGGCCTGTTTTGTCTTATCCCTATCCCGGCCTCCAAACACGTTTAAATTAGAGAGTTTTGGCTTAATACTTTCCGTTCCCTTCCTTGTCAGGTAGTCCATTTAAGTTAGAGGGCTCCCTTCGACCCGTTTAACTTAGAGGGCTTCCCCTCCATTTAGTCGTTTCAGATTTCAGAGGCCACTCCTCCAGTTTCTCCTTTTGTACTCTAATTTTATACAGTTTTTTGTTTAAACTTATATTAAAAAAAAAAGTTGTTGGTTTCTTCTAGTTACTTGTTTGGCTATGTGTGGGCTAGTTACAGACTCCTCCTCCTGTCTTGTAGTTTAATATATCAAGTTTGTTGGTTGTGAGTTAACCTTTAAAAAAAAAAAAGAAAGAAAGGAAGTTGTTTGTTTTTTCTAGTTATCTTACTTGTCTGGTCGTGTGTTGACTGGGGTTAGGATGTCAAAGGATACTAAAGAATCAAAACCTTTGGGTTTTAAAAAATGTGATAAATGTAACCAGAAAATGTCACTGACCGATGGACACACCAGCTGTGTGTATTGTTTGGGTGCTGTCTACCTTCAAGAATTGTGTTCCTTCTGCCATACCTGTAGTTCTAGTGTGCTAATTGAGAGAAGAAACAAACTGATAGTGAGAGGCTTGCTAAAAATGTGATTTTCAGAGGCTATAGAAGGGGATCAGGGTTCTTCAGAAATGACTCAACAATCCCCATCTTCCAGGTCTGAAAAATCAACCAAGAGATCATCTTCTGTTGATCCACTATTGGAGCCAATTAAAAAGATTGCTAAAGACTCATCTTTGGACCCCGAAGGCTGTCGGGCCCGACAAATCTCCCTCTTTGGCTCCCATTGTTATTTCTGAGCTGACAGAGTTCCAGTTTCGAAGCCAGCCCCCAGTCTTGGAACCGGTCTTCCCAGTGCTGAAATTTCCTTTTTTACAACCTGTGAGGTTTCCAACTCCATCCTCTCGATCCTCCAGGAGTCTGCTGGACGATAATGTGGAGCGGGTGGTCAAGAGGCTCTTACAGATGCCGGCGCTAGCCAAGATACTGTCGACTCCAACCCAGAAGGATTTGGGGCCAACCATCATCTCTTTCCCCTCATCGATTCCTCCTCCGACCCATTACAGGGCTTTGGAGCCAGAGTGCCTGGATCCAATTGTAGTGGAATCGTCTGTGCCGAGACCTGTTCCAGGATCTTCGGGCCTGACTACCACTTCGACTTCCTCGGTTCCATCAGATTTCGAGAGGTCTAGGAGCCAAGACTCTACCATCGGGTCCAGGGAGGAGATTCGAGTTGGACAGTTGTCCGACTCGAATCTACATTTCAGGGCTTCGGTGCGGGTGAGCTCGGCGCCTACATCGGCCTCGGAGCCCACCTCCTTGGTTCAGGGGGGTTCTTCTGGTTCCTCGGAGCAGGGCCGGAGGGGCTTTTGAGGTGATGAGGAGAATGCTGTCACCTCAGATGGCTCTGCTCTCAGTTCCGAGTACTCTTCTCTGCAGAGTGCCAGTGTCCGTCTCTTTGCCATCACTCCCACCCAGGCATGGAGACCCAAAGCCCCAGGACCCCCCATTGGGTGAAACGATCTCTTCCAAAACCTCTGCTGAATACCCCTCTGAGGAGGTCCCTTGGAAGAGATTATGCAAGAGGAAGCATTTAGACTCCCCTGAGGAGTCCATCACTTCAGACATGGACTTTGATGAGTCAGAAGGGTCCCCACGGTCACCCTCTGAGGATGTCTCTTTTCTGGACGTCCTAGAGATCCTTAAGCAGAGAGGTGACTGGAAACCCATCAACCCTTGTGAGAATGAGTCTGTGTACCTTGAAGCTTTTGTGTCTCGCCCTTCCACCTCATAGGTGTCTCCGCCTTTCGACCAACTCATGAACGTAGTCAGTCAGATGGTGTGGGGCTCTGTGGACTCAGTGGAGCCTGTTCCTAGGAGGCCAAATAGATTCATCACTGCACCTTCAGATAGGGAATTTCCAAGTAAGAGTGTCCCAGTGGTGCTATGGTGATGGCGGCAGCCACCAAGAAGGAATTGTCTGAGACATCCTCATTTGTCCATCCACCAAATAAAGAATCTCAAACGATGGACAGATATGGAAAGTGTATGTTTTTTTTCAGTGTCCTTTGCCCTTCGGTCGCTCAACTACCTGACCCATTTCACTAGGCTTCAGAAGGATCTCCTGAAGGAGCTAGGAGTTAAGCTCCAAGGTTCTGTAGCTGCGGGGGTCTCGGACAAGGTTATGTCCCAGCCCTCCACCTTAAATTCTGTCGTGAACTCCATGCAGCTTATTTCCTAAGCAGCCGATGGAACGAGTAGGGCAGCGGATACAGGAATTTCCTTAAGGTGGCACTCCTGGATGCACTTGTGTGATTTCGCAGAACCCTTCAAGTCTTCCTTTATTAATGCCCCTTTTCATGGCTCATCCTTGTTTGGGCAAAAAGCTAAAGAGACCCTAGCCAGGTGCAAACAGGAGGGAAATACTCTTTCTGCTGTTGGAGTCTGTTTCTCCCTACCTACCAGACCTTATCCCAAAGGTCAGAAGGGGGGAAAATGTGGTTTTGTAAGTCCCAAACAGCTTTCCCAGATGCACGTGGTGATTCTTCCCCCAGGGGCAGAGGGGGAAGTAGCGATGGAAGATACCTACCACATGGCAGAAGGGGTCTGCAAAACCAGGGTGACAGGTTTGGGAGGGTGGCCTAATGGTTAAGGTGTTTGCCTTACAAACACAAGGTGCAGGGTTTGAGTCTCAGAAGGGATAATTGGCTAGGCTTAAAATGGCTCGCAAGGGCAGTTAGCTTAGTACTAACCTATGAACCTATAAATCCTTTCAGCGCTGCTGAGCGAAGGACTGTCTGTCCATCTCTGGAGCAGTCGGGGGTCGCTTGTCGTTATACCCAAATGCTTGGCTAGAAATCACAAGAGACAAATGGGTACAAATGATCATATCCAGAGGTTATTGCATACCCTTTTCCTCTCCCCCATTAGTAATAAAATCAGTCCCAGATGTTCCACCCAGTCAAAAGGATCATGCAACTCTAGAGGTACAAATGTTGCTAGGAAAAAAGAGTCATCCAAAATGTTCCCACAGACCGAATTGGATCCAAAACTTACTCAAGGTTCTTTTTAGTTCCAAAAAAGACAGGGGACTGGAGGCTCATTCTGGATCTCGGCAGACTAAACAAGTCCATCAGGAAATCGAAGTTCTGGATGGTGACACTGCAGTCGATACTCCCCTTTCTGGGGAAAGACGTGCTGGATGTGCTCGATAGCTCTCCAGGATGCTTACTACCACATAAAAATGGACAGGTGATCCAGGAGACATTTGCGCTTTTGGCTGGGGGCCAGCCACTACCAGTTTCGAGCTCTGCCCTTTGGTCTCACTATAGCCCCCAGAGTGTTCACCAAATGCATGGCAGTAGTTATGGCTCACTTGAGGAGTCTAGGATTCCGAGTGTTTCCGTACTAACCTCCACCACCAAGCATCTACTAACAAGAGCGAGAGACACCACCATTCACCTTTGCTCCCAGCTAGGCATCACGATAAACTTCAAAAAATCTGGCTTGTTGCCATCACAGCATATCGTATTTATAGGGGTAGACTTGGATATAAGACAAATGTTGGCCAAACATCCCCTCGAGCGGATTCAAACCTTACGTCATCAGGTCAAGAACCTCTTAACCAAGAAAGAAATACAGGCAAAGGTTGTTTTGAAAGTTGTGGGTACCATGGCGGCAGCAGTAACTTTGATACCTTTAGCTCACTTACACATGAGGATTCTTCAGTGGCTATTATTCATCCAGTGGTCCATGCAGGAGCTACCCATGTCTCACAAAATTGTCATAACAGAATCCTGCAAGAAAGATCTGTGCTGGTGGCTTCATTCCACTTAAGTGACCTTAGGTTGACCGTTTGCCTTTCCACAACCAGTAGCCACAGTGACTACGGACACTTCTCAGATAGGGTGGGGAGCATTATCTGGGGAAGACTGTCCAAGGTGTTTGGCAGGAAAATGAGTACCACTTGCATATCAATGTCCTAGAGATGAGAGTGGTGCTTTTGGCATTGCAAGCATTTCAGAACTCCTTTCCACTAGGAACAATTGCAATTCAGATGGACAACATGTCGGTGGTGTGGTATATAAACAAACAAGGAGGAATCAAATCCAACTCCCTATGTCGCAAGGCCCAGAGAGTATAGCAATGGGCAGTCTCTTCTCAACGTTTTCTGATAGCAATGCACATCCCAGGGAAGTCCAATGTGATAGTAGACAAACTCAGCAGAGCTATTCTGATGCCTCACAAGTGGTCCCTAAAACAGGAGGTTGCGGAAGAGATTTCCCACATGTGAGGCCAGCCTTGCTGCATCCTCTTTGCCACATCTGTGAATGCCAAATGAAGTAGCTACTTTTCCCCGACCCCCCCTCCGGGGGAGCCACCAAGAGATGCACTTGTACACGATTGGCCCTCGGTCTCCTCTATGCCTTTCCCCCTTTCCCTTTGATCCCCAAAATCCATCAGAAAGCCAGTGCATTGAGAAGCAACTTGATACTCACTGCCCCATACTGGCCTCGTCAGATTTGGTTCCCCTTCCTATGGCCCTATCTCCAGGAGAAGCCGTGGGTTCTGGACCCAGATCCAGACCTCCTGACTCATCCATCAGGAATGCTTCATCCTTCAAATCAAACCCTCAAACTGACAGCTTGGCTACTCCATTTCCACGTATACTCAGTCTTCCAGATATTTCCCCTGCAGTAAAACATATTTTGATTTTGTCTCATAAGACCTCAACTAGAAAATTGTATTCTAGCAAATGGAAAAGATTTTCATGTTGGGCTTTCAACAACCATTTTGACTCCTTTACTGCGCCTATAACAACTGTCTTGGATTTTCTTGCTATGCTTTTTGATGAAGGTGCAGCTGTGGCTACTATCTGAGTCCATCAAACTAAAAAGCCTCACAGTGAACCGTAAAACTGATTTATTAAATTTAAAGTATTCAATTGTATTTATTACTGCTTGGTAGTAACTTGATTAAAGTGTAGCTATCATTCTAAGTCTTTTGGATTAAGCACTTGGGCTTCAGACCAGTTGTTTTACATTAGGAAGGTTTGTGGTCTGCACTGTGGTGGCAGGACAGGTAGCTTACATCCTTCTAAGTTGGGAACTGCTGATTGAGGGCTCAGTGTCTGTTATTCTAAAAGTGTATTAGTTCTGGTTTAAGCAGTTGGGCTTCAGGCCATTTATTTTACATTAAGAAGGTTTGTGGTCTGCACTCTTGTGGGAGGAGGGGCTGGACTCTGCCGTTCTGAGCTGGGAATTTCTGGTTAAAGGCTTATAGTGGCTGCATATTTGAACTGTTTCTTACTGAAATTGGTACACCTTGTTTGCTGTAGCATAGACTAGATCCAGGCCTGCTGAATCTAGCTTTGTTTGTATGCTTGTTGTTTGTTTGCTTATTTCCCTGAAACGCTATTTCCACCTAAAACGCGGCTTTTCAGCACTTCTGTGGATCCCTAGTGATATCTGCATTGCTTACTGTACTTATTTCCTTGTTTCACTTGAAAGAAAGTTACTGTTTGTCGTTTTTGCATTTAAGTTACCTGTAACACATTGCATTTAAGTCACCTGGCACTTGCTCACTAAAGCAATTATATAAGTCAGCACTAAAAATTTAAAAGCACTACACCCTCACAAACTCCCCTTGAGTACCTTGTTCCCCATTGGCCCTTTTTTTTCAATTATAAAGGAATTCCCAATACTATTCTAGCATGTCCATAGGTCAGTTGTCAATCTCCTCTCCGGTCCAGCTGGTGAATCTGGGAATCTTGAGGCAATGTTACAACTGCCTCATGTACACAGACAACCCTCTCCTCCTCCCAACAAATTCCAACACATGTGAGAGATGCAACCATATAGCCAAACTGGAGGCCAAGCTCTCTCAACTCAGTACTAGCGTCTCCCAACAAATTCCAACACATGTGAGAGATGCAACCATATAGCCAAACTGGAGGCCAAGCTCTCTCAACTCAGTACTGGCGTAACCAGTCAGGAGGAGAAGGAAACCACACTCACTACAATTCCAGTCTCACATAGACCTACCACGACAGCAAACCAAACACATAAACACACAAAAACATACTCGGAGGCTCTAAATAAAAATCTGCCTAAGCATCAGAGACCTCCAAAGCAGACACCCAAGCAACCGCTACCCCAAAACAAAACACGTGCAACACATAGCTCACAAAGCCAGTGTGCCGAACAGTCACAGCCCTTAAGGCTAAACAACACACCTGATACACTTGTAATAGGTGACTCTATTATCAGGCGCACTGACATCCTGCTCACCAGGCTGAACAAGGAGAAGGTCACGGTGAGCTGCCTATCGGGTGCTAGGATCACTCAGGTCACTCCAAGGCAAGTACAAATATGACTCGGTCATTGTCCATGCTGGTGTGAATGACCTGAGACATACCTCCCTGGACAACATGAAAAGAGACATAGAGGAGCTCTCTGAGCATGTAGCCCAGGCCGGTATGATCCTGACCTTGAGTAGCATCTTACCCTCACCAAGAATGGTGCCACAATATGAAGACAAGATGATCAATTTCAACAATTGGCTTAAGTATTGGTGTCATTCAAAGGGGATCCAATGCCTGTCAGCCTGGGATGACATGCTCGACAAGCCACGATGCTTCGCTAGGGACGGCTTGCACCTGTCACCCCTGGGCTTTCGGATATTGGCAAAGGCTCTTACTTCCCCCATAGTGCCTTTTTTAGGCAAGGCTCAAAAGACAATCCCACCTCCATAGGTATCACAAGGGATAAGAAACTAAGAGTAATGCTACTCAACGCCAGAAGTCTAAACCTCAAGATGCACGCACTCGAAACTCTCCTTAGCATGGAGAACATCGATATCTGTGCAGTAAAAGAAACCTGGTTCAAGGCTCCCGAGAGCACCCCAGCACTACCAGGTTATACCTCATACCATGCTTTTCGGCCCCAAAACTTGGACCGAACCACAAAAGGAAGGGGAGTATCAATATTTGTCAAAGATACCCACACCTCCAGGTTGGTGGCACAGCACGAAGCATCAGAGACTATCCATGTGCAACTAACAGTGGGTAAAACTGCCTTCCAGTTTATAGTCTGCTACAGACCACCTTCCCAAACCCAGGAACCCCACTCAGCCTTCCTGAGAACACTGGAAAATATGAAGGTCTCTCCAAACACCATTATATTGGGCGACTTCAACTACCGAAACATAGACTGGGAGCATTACTCTAGCTCCAACACCCTAGCCCAAAGGTTCCTAGAATTTATAAATTCAGATGCTATGGAACAACTTGTTACCACTCCCACAAGAGGGGAAAACATACTGGACCTGATCATCACCAACATGGGGACTCTATGCTCCAGACCAGAAGTGTATCCTTCACTGGTAAGATCAGACCATAAACTAATCTCACTGGATATTCACATCCCGACCCCACCCCCTGCCCAGAAAACCACAGTGAAAAACTTCTCTAAAGCAAATTTCACACTCCTCAAAACCGAGGTGGAATCCTTCAAAGCCCCCGAGCCTGTGGAAAATACGGCCCAGACCGCAGAATCCTTTATAAACGCATTCTATGAACACCTTCAGGAATGCATGGATCATGCAATCCCAAATAAATCCAAGACCTAATCCTCCAAAGGCAGACGTCCTGTTTGGTGGACCCCAGCCATAAACAAACTATACAATAGAAGGAGGAAGCTACTACATGACAGAGCAAAATCCCAAAAAGGGAAGGCATCTCTGATCAGTATTAGCAAAAAACTACAGGCACTCATAAAATCGTCTAAGGCCAGCTTTGAGAGAAACATTGCACAGGACACTAAGGATAATCACAAGGCTTTCTTTAGTTATGTTAGGAACCTGGGTGGGAATTCCCAGATATGCTCAGAATTAGTCCAAAATGACAAAAAATACATCGAACCCACAGACATTGCCAGCATCCTAGCTGACAGGTTCAGTGCAAACTCCCCCCCCCCACAAAAAGGGCAAATATCTATCCCAGCAGAGTGCTGCCCCCCTGACATCTCAGATGCTCAAGTAAGAGCCGCCCTCTCCAAAGCAAAAAACACAGCATCAATGGGACCAGACGGTGTCTTGGGCTGCGTCCTACATGAACTCCAAGAAGAGCTAAACCCAAACATAAGACTACTGTTCAATCTAGGCCTTACTACAGGATATGTACCCAAAGAGTGGCATACAGCAACAGTGGTCCCTCTCCACAAAGGTGGTGCCTCAACGGATCCTGGAAACTATCGCCCCATAAGCCTGACTAGCTTGGTCTGCAAAGCTATGGAAAGGATCATCATGGATCTCATAAATAAAGATATTGGGGACCTACAGACACTAGATCCTACCCAGTTCGGCTTTGTTAAGGGCAGATCCTGCCTCTTAAACCTGGTCGATTTCTTTGAAACAGTCACCAAGGCCATTGACGAGGGGAAGGTGGTCCACACAGCCTACATGGACCTTGCAAAAGCCTTCGATACAATACCCCACTCGGGCATTATAGATAAGCTCACCAGCTTAAATATAAACCCCTATGTCAATATATGGGTTGCAAACTGGCTCAAGGACAGAACCCACATGGTTAGAATTGCTGGAGCCATGTCAGACTCCAAACCAGTTACAAGTGGCGTCCCACAAGGCTCAGTCCTGGGACCTCTCTTGTTCGGTATATATATCTCTGAGGTACAGGCCAACACGGAAGGACTGTGGCTGACCAAGTTCGCAGATGACTGCAAACTGGGTGCCATAATCGACTCTCCAGCCGACACAAGCATCCTCCAAAAGGGCCTCATAGAAACAGACAACTGGTGCCAGAGCCATGGCCTCAAGCTAAACGCCAAAAAGTGTATAGTCATCCCCTTTGGCAAAAACAAAGTGCCCACAAATTACCACATAGGTGGTAATCCATTAAGTACAGAATAAGTAATTAGGGACCTGGGGACCCAAGTTGATAGCAATCTCTCATTTGACAACCACGTGGCCAAATTGGTTAGAAAAACATTTTATATAGCCCACCTAATCATGAAGGGATTCACATCTAGATCAGGGGAGGTCATCGTGCCTCTTTACTCATCCCTCATCAGGCCCATACTTGAGTACAATGCCCCTTTTGGGATGTACCTTACCAGACACCTGCAGCAACTGGAAATACCCAAAAAGTACCTCACCAAGAGGATCAAAGGGCTCAAACAGATGCCATATGCTGCCCGGTAAAGAAACTCCAGCTCTACTCAGTGGCATACCGCCTGCTCAGAGGCGATCTGTGCCTGACATATAAAGCCATGTCCAACCCGGAATTAATGGACATGCTGCACCTCAGAAAATCCAAATCCCATCGAGCTACGTGCTCGAGAGACTTGAACCTCAGCACTGAAATAAATAGGACATGCTAGAGGGACAGATTCATAACCCAGAGGCTCCCTTCACTCTGGAATAAAATCCCAGTCCAGGTTAGGCAGAGTCCCTCATTGACTCTCTTCAAGAGGAATCTTGATGAGTGGATGGGAGATCGTAGGTTTACCCCAGGTATCACTTCTGTGTCACTGTTAGACAGAGGCACAGTATACTAACCTTGAAAAAGGGCATAGCAAAATTAATTTAAAATGGGTGGCGAAAGCCAAACACACTGTGGCTAGGCTTATAAATGCCCTAGGGCAGATAGCCTAGTATGAACCTATGAACCTATGAAAACAAAACAAAATAAGTCCATAAAACAACCAGGTACTAAGCGCTTTCACCCAACAAATTCAGGGCATCATCAGAGTACTAAATACACAGTAACATAGCCACCCCTTATATACATTCCTTAATTGGTTAATTGAATCAATTAGATACTAATAGATAACATTAACAAAATAATATAATAATTAGATTAAAAATATAAAAAATGTAAATACTGATAATAACACATTGTATAAAATCAATTCATATAAATATTCAGACAACTAAGTTTTGTAATTAAAACCACCAAACAACTTCTAAATAACAATTTATAACACTTCTGTATGAAAAAAGTTTGTTGAACCCAAAATTCTATCCAGTGGATATTCATGTTAATAATTAACTAAAAATGTAGTACATAAAACAGCAATATTAATAATGGTATGTAAAAAATTCATATAAAATATATCCAAATGCATATATTTGTGGTAAATATAATAAAACTGATATCATAGTGTATCTATGTAAATAATTAAATAAATATATATGTATATAAAAAAACACCTATGAACATGTAAAATTGATCAAATAAAATGTGATTTATATTTTAATATACTAGATATTGATACATGTTCATTGATGCCTGACAAAGTACAGGCATTAAGTCTAAGTTGCCAGAGACATTCCTTGGCCTCCAACATGGTCTTCTCATCACCACCTTTGTGTACATTGTAGGGAATTCTATCTATGATAAAAAATAGAAATCTCTTAAAGTTGGGACATCTAGTACTATGTGAATATGAGGAACTTGTGTTTTTTTTGTTTTTTGATGTCTCTAACATGTTCACCAATACGTTCTCTTAACTTCCTAATGGTTTTCCCAACATAAAATGCTGAACATGCTGAGCAACCATCTTGGTGTTACAATTACAATACCCGGGGCATCTAATAGTTTTACCAAAGTTAGAAATAGCAACATATGGACCATCACTGATATATTTACATGAATGACAGGTTCCACATTTGCTCATTCTAGACATTTTGAAAGTGTCCTTGTTGGTGTTCATCTCATAAATTTCCTTCAAATTCCTCCCTCTACTAAAAGTAATCTTGGGATAACTACCGATGTTATGTGATCCTATCTCGCCTACATTCTGACTGATGGGTTCGGAGCCGATCCCTCGGCTCTGACTCAGCACGCTTATGCTATAGAGCGAGGCCTCGAATTGGCTGAGCTATCTTTATCCCAGGATGCACCACCACTAATCCCCCAGATCTCGTTTGCCGCTTACAGAGCTTGGACGTGGTCTCAACATTGGCTGGGCTAAATACTGTATATTAGGCTTTTTTCCTGTCAGTATTTGATTCATTTAAAACCCAAAAGCTGTTTTAACGGCTATTCTTTGTGTACAAGTGTTTTTTTCTAAGATTTGGTAAAATTTGGTGTTTTTTTCCTGTCAGAGAAGGTTCCGTTTAAGTTAGAGGGGCCTTCCCCTGTGGTTACTACTTCTTGTGATTGTGTGTGGGTCAAGTACCCGTTTAAGTTAGAGGGTCTTGGCCCTCCTCTTTTTCCTTTTCTCTTTCTCTATCTTGTGTAAAAAAAAAAAAAAAAAAAAAAGTTCTTTAGTTTAAATTATTTACACTAAGTTAGTGGCGTACATAATTGTGTTCTTGTGTGTCAAACCCTTTAGTGTTTACTGTAGTTATCTGTTTTTTATAGCCTGAATATGTCTAAAGAGCATAAACCCTCTGGGTTTAAAAAGTGCACGAGGTGTGGCTTCAAAATGTCCATAACGGACGACCACCTCGTAAGGCCTATTGTCTTGGTTCTAAACATCTGCAGGAATCGTGCAGTGTATGCCATGCGTTTTCCTCCAGAGTCCTCCAGGAGAGGAAAAACAAATTAATCCTCAAAGGATTAATCAAGCCTTCCTTCGAGGAGGCTTTATCTTCCTCTCCGTCTCCTTCTAAAAAGAGGAAAGCGTCGGCTCCGACCAGTCATTCGGAATCGACTGCTAAAAAAACTAAGCAGACTTCTCCATCGGCTCCACGGACTTCGGAGCCGAGGTCGGAACGGTCTGCCTCGATGCCTCCAGCCTCGACCCCTCTGGTTTCGGAGCCGAGGTCTGGAGCATCGAGAGGCGGGTCACCCTCATCGGCTCCACTGATATTGGAGCCGATAAGGGTCATCGGCTCAGACTCTTCCCCCTCGGAGCCGAAGTCCTTATCGGCACCGAGGGAAATTTCCTTGAAGGCTTCCTCGGAGCCGATAATTGTTGAGTCATTTCGGAGCCGGTCCCCGAGCCCTTCGGAGCCGATGGAGAAATCGGTTCGGGCCCGATCGGTATCCTCGAGATCATCCAAGATGTCTGATTCGGACATCGACAGGGTGCTCCTTCGACTCTTCCAGTCTCCGGTGTTCCAAAGATGGTTTCGGCTCCAGCCCATTTGGCTTCGGAGCCGATGGTCCACCCTACTGTATTTCCTCCTCCAACAGCTTCGCACCGTTGGAGCAGGTGCTGGTGGAACCAGTGGAGGTGTTAGGGTCGGGCCCGACCCTTGCTCCTACTCCGGCTCTTGGGTCGGAGTTCAGTGCACGGACTTCTTCCTTCGGCCCTGGGGGGGAGGCTTCGGGATTGATGCTTTCGGTCCCAAGTCTCCCTCTTGGTGCGTCGGCGGGAGTACCGTCCACTGTCGTGGCCACGGAGGGGGGACCCTCCCAGGATTCTGGTGGTCCCGCCTTCAGGGCTATGAGGAGTGCTTTAGCCAAATATTCCTTGGCTACCTCCACAGTTTCCCCAGCTCTTTCCCTACATTTGGAGACTGGGTCGTTGGCAGTCCCCCTGTCCGTAGACAGCGGAGCCCCTGGGCCTCAGGTTACCCCTGCTGGGGTTTCTCCCCCTCCTGGAGGTCCTTCTGAAGCCTCTTCGGAGGAACCTCCCAGGAAGAAAACGTGCAAGAGGAAGCACGTTGACTCCCCTGACAAGTCTTTGACATCTGACACTGATCTCGATGATGCAGAGGGGTCCCCCAAGTCATCCTCGGATGATGTCTCCTTTGCAGACATCCTAGAAGCCCTAAAACAATGAGGCGGCTGGCAGTCCAAACCTCCCTCTGCTGATGAGTCGGTGTTCCTGAAGGCCTTCGGGGCTCAGCCCTCCGCCTCCTGGGTGTCTCCGCCCTTCGACGAGCTCATGGATTTGATCTGTCGAAGGGCGTGGGAACACCCAGACTCTGTGGAACCGGTGCCCGCTCGTCCAAACAAATTTCTCTCGCCGCCCTCGGATAGAGAGTTCCTTACGGAAGGTGTGGCTGTAGATGCTATGGTGGTGGCATCTGCTACCCAGCAAGATGTAGCAGAGGCTTCTACGTCCGTCCATCCTCCTAATAAGGAGTCTAGGAGCATGGATCGGTATGGTAAGCGCACCCTTAGTTCAGCGGCCTTTACACTGAGGTCTTTGAACTACCTGACACATTTACGAGATTTCAGAGGGATCTGATTAAGGAGCTATCCGATACCCTCTTGGGTAACCTGCCTGAGGAGCTGGCCCAGACGGTTGGATCTCAGCTGGCTACAATGTCGTCCATTTCGAACTCGTCCATGAGGCTCATTTCAGAGGCGAAGGCGAGTAGAGCGCAGGTACAGGCATCGCTCTACGGAGACAAGCCTGGCTCCGCCTGTGTCATTTCTCGGAGGCCTTTAAATCTTCATTTGCCGACGCCCCCTTTGATGGGTCCTCCCTGTTTGGACCCAAGGTAAAAGACACACTTACCCACTGTGAACAGGAGGGTAAGACTCTGACTGCCGAGGGGCACGATTTTCCACTCCCTTCGGCCTTATCCCAAGGCTAAAAGAGGAGGGAAGATGTGGTTCCGTAGATCTCAGAAGTCTTACCCTCTCAGCAGGAAGGTTCCCCCTCCAGAGGCAGAGGAGGGGGAAATTCATCCGGAAGACGCCGTCCCAGAGGCGGCAGAGGCCCTTGCAACACTGGAGACCGCGAGTCCTTTCGTGGCTCTTCAGCTTTTCATAGTGCCTGAGGGATTGCCCGACTGGGCTGCTCCGGAGCCAGTCGGGGGTCGTTTTTCGAAGCACCTGAAGGCCTGGGAAGGGATCACTCAGGACCGATGGGTGCTTCGAATTATCGCCGGAGGTTACTCCATCACATTCTCTTGCCCCCCCCCAGTCCAAAAAAACCCCGGACCCGCCACCCAGTCAACGGGATACCGCAGCCTCAGAAATTTCAAAGCTGCTGCAAAAAGGAGTCATCCAACCGGTCCCCGCAGACCAGATCGGATTAGGGACTTACTCAAGATTCTTTTTGGTGCCAAAAAAGACCGGGGACTTGAGGTCCATTTTGGACCTAAGCAACCTAAACCGTTCAGTCAAGAAGTCCAAGTTCCGAATGGTCACTCTACAAACCATTCTCCCATTGTTGGAGAAAGGTGTTTGGATATGCTCCATAGACCTCAAGGACGCGTATTATCATATCAGAATACATCAAACGTCCAGGAGACACTTGCGCTTCAGCCTAGGAGGCAGTCATTTTCAGTTCCGTGCGCTGCCCTTTGGTCTCACCACAGCCCCCAGGGTGTTCACCAAATGCTTGGCAGTAGTAACTGCTCACCTGAGAAGTCTAGGATTCCAGGTGTTTCCCTATCTAGACGACTGGCTCCTAACTGCCACCTCCAAGCATCTACTTCTACGGAGCCTGCAAGCCACAATATCACTGGGCAATTCCCTTGGAATCACCTTCAATTGGCCAAAGTCTGTGTTGCGGCCATCTCAAAGAATAAGATTCATAGGGGTAGAGATAGATTCAAACCAGATGCGGGTCTATCTACCTGCAGACAGAATTCAAACCATTCAAAATCAGGTTTGAGCCTTACTCCCCAGGTCCAAAGCCCCAGCCAGAATGGTCCTACAGCTATTGGGATCCATGTCTGCCACAGTTCTGCTAGTTCCTTTGGCAAGGTTACACATGAGAATCCTCCAGTGGCTTCTTTCAACTCAGTGGTCCTTTCAGGAACTCCCTCTCAATCATCTCATATGGATCACAGAATCTTGCAAACGGGACCTTCGCTGGTGGCTAGTGTCCTCCAATTTGGATCAGGGACGACCCTTTGTTCTTCCTCCTCCGGCGGCCACTTTGACCACGGACGCCTCCCAGACGGGGGGGGGGGCATTCCCTGGGCAGGTCAGTCCAAGGCAAATGGCACCCGGAAGAGACCCCTCTCCACATCAACATCCTAGAAATGAGGGCAGTACTCCTGTCCCTTCAAGCCCTTCACGATTATCTCCCTCAGGGCGTAATTGCTGTTCACTCAGACAACATGTCAATTGTCTGGTACCTGAACAAACAGCGAGAGACCAGATCCTATCCTCTTTGCAGAGAAGCAATGAGAGTTTGGGAATGGGCAGTCTCGACCAAATGCTTCCTAGTGGCTACTCACATACCGGGCAAGTCCAATGTCATAGCCGACAGGTTGAGCAGAACCATCCTCTCTCCTCACGAATGGTCTCTGAATATGACAGTTACAAGTCAGATTTTCAGCGAATGGGGAGTTCCGTGTTGCGACCTCTTCGCGACTCCTCTGAATGCGAAGTGCAAAGAATTTTTCTCCCTAACCCCAGCTCCGGGGAAGAGCCCCATGGACGCATTAGTCCATCCTTGGCCCACCGGCCTGCTTTATGCCTTCCCTCCAGTTCCTCTCCTCCCCAGGGTGATTCAAAAGGCATCTCTCTTAGGGAGCAGGATGATCTTAATTGCTCCTTACTGGCCTCGTCAAGTGTGGTTTCCCTATCTTTGGAAACATGCTCTGGAAGGTCCATGGTTCCTGGACCAGGTCCCAGACCTACTGATTCATCAGTCGGGACTACTACACCAGTCCCTACACACCTTAAAATTGACGGCCTGGCTCCTCCTCTTCCGACGATAGTCAGGAGGCATGCTCTGGATCCAGATGTTGTGCACATATTATCTTCAGCCCACAAGTCTGCTACGAAGAAACTGTATTCTAGCAAATGGAAAAGGTTTGCTATTTGGGCTCAACTCCGGGGCCTGGACCCCATTTCTACTCCCATGGCAGAAGTACTCAAATTCCTGACCTCTCTTTTCAATCAAGGCTCTTCAGTTTCTACCATCAAAGTACAATTGGCAGCGATTTCTAATTTTCATGAATCCATAGACCCACCTTTAACGAGCAACAGATTGTGTAAGACCTTCTTGAAAGGTGCTGCTCTATTAAGACCTCCGATTTCTCATCCTGCACCTCCATGGGATCTCGATATAGTGTTGCGTGCCTTGACTTCTTTCCCCTTTGAACCGGCAGCTACCTGTGATCTAATGTTTCTATCATGGAAGACAGCCTTTCTAGTGGCGATTACTTCAGCCAGAAGGGTTTCAGAACTTCAAGCTTTGTCAGTGAAACCCCCGTACTTGGTTTTTCATACAGACAGGGTGTCCCTCAGACCAAATCCTTCTTTTGTTCCTAAAGTTTGTTCTACTTTATGCTTACAACAATCGTTAGAGCTTCCAGTTTTTTTCCCAAAATACTCCAATAAAGTGGAGTTTATTTTCCACACACTAGATGTCCACAGACAGTTACGTTTTTATTTAGATAGGACCAAACAATCAAGGAAAACAGATCAGTTGTTTGTATCCTTTGCAGAAAACAAATTGGGCAACGCTGTCACTATTGCCAAATGGATCAGGGACTGTATTACTCAAGCTTATATTTATTCTAACAAACAGCTTACCACCTCTGTCAAGGCTCATTCTACAAGGGCTATGGCTACTTCAGTAGCATTTCATTCTAAGCTTGCTGTTGGTGACATTTGTGCTGCGGCTACATGGTCTTCCCCGCACACCTTCATTTCTCACTACAAATTAGATGTGGCATCTAGAGGACGAGCTTCATTTGGTTCCACAGTGCTCAGGAGTGTTTTCCAATGAGCCACCCGGGATTTAGGTGCTAGGGACGCTGTCCCATCAGTCAGAATGTAGGCGAGATAGGATTGCATAACATCTTTTAGTTATGTACTCACCATAACTTCAGATGTTTGGGATCCATCTCGCCTACATTCCTAATAACCCACCCTCCTTCCCCTTCCTTGGAGATCAGAGGATATCAGAAGGTCCGAATCCTGTTGTTTCATCTTGAAACATCTAACAATGTTATATAAACAAGCTGTGCATGTGTGCATGAATGTGGACAAACAAGATCTGGGGGATTAGTGGTGGTGCATCCTGGGATAAAGATAGCTCAGCCAATTAGAGGCCTCGCTCTATAGCATAAACGTGCCGAGTCGGAGCCGAGGGATCGGCTCCGAACCCATCAGTCAGAATGTAGGCGAGATGGATCCCAAACATCTGAAGTTATGGTGAGTATATAACTAAAAGATAACCTCGGTCAACTCAGCATTGTTCGTAAAAACACTTGTCCAAGTCTCGTAAATAATATTAACAATATTGTGAGATGTATCATTGTACGGTAATATAAAAGTGTCATTCCTAGACATATTTATATTGGTGTTCAATGTATTGTTGTATCCAAATTTAATAATAGGTCTATATGTTAAGTGTCTTTTGGTATGAATTTCCCTTTTAATATTACAAATAAGTTCATTGGGATATCCCGTCAAGAAACATATTCGATAATTTTTCAATTTCTTCATCAAATATGTTGTCATCACTAATAATTCTTGACAGTCTTATCATCTGACCTTTAATCAAATTCCTTTTTTGATAATGAGGATGGCAACTGTTAAAATGTGAAAAGGAATTTGAAAATGTTTTCTTTCTAAAAATGTTAGAATGAATTTCATCATCACTATAAGAAAAAACAATATTAAGATATTCATAATTATTTTCATAGATATTTCTAGTGAATTTCAAAAAACCAGATGTCCTACCTAAAAACCCCATCAGGGATGCTTCATCCTTCAAATCAAACCCTCAAATTGACAGCTTGGCTACTCCATTTCCACATATACTCAGTCTTCCAGATATTTCCCCTGCAGTAAAACATATTTTGATTTTGTCTCATAAGACCTCAACCAGAAAATTGTATTCTAGCAAATGGAAAAGATTTTCATGTTGGGCTTTCAACAACCACATTGACTCATTTACTGCACCTATAACAACTGACTTGGATTTTCTTGCTAAGCTTTTTGATGAAGGTGCAGCTGTGGCTATTATCTGAGTCCAATTAGCTGCTATATCAAACTATCATATTGGAGAAATGGGACAAAAAAATCATGTCCTACAAACTTTGTAAAGCTTTCTTGAAAGGAACATTCTTACTGAAGCCTCCAGTAAAAGAACCACCAGTGCCATGGGGCCTAAACTTTGTTTTATCTGCCTTAATCCTTCCTCCCTTTGAACCTGCATCTTCTTGTGACCTAAAGTTTTTAACGTGGAAAACAACCCTGTTGTTAGCCATGACGTCTGCTAGATGGGTGTCAGAGCTTGAAGCATTATCAATACATCCCCCGTACATGACTTTTCACAAGGATAGAGTTTCCATGCGAACCAACCCTTCTTTTCTTTCAAAGGTATGTTCAGAAAGTAATCTAAATCAGTCCATTAACGTACCTGTCTTTTTCCCTAACTATGGCAACAAGGCAGAGTACAGATTACACCAGCTAGATGTACACAGATAGCTAAGTTTCTATCTTAACAGAACAAAGGAGTTCAGGAAATCAGACCAACTGTTTGTATCCTTTTCAGATAGAAAGAAAGGTGCCCCCATATCCAAGGTCACGCTTTCTAAGTGGGTCACTGACTGCATTACTTTCACATACAAATCTCATAATAAAGAACTTCCAGAGAAAGTAAAAGGTCACTCCACAAGAGCTATAGCAACCTCATCAGCATTTCAGGCAAGGTTACCCATGGATTCTGTTTGTGCAGCAGCAACATGGGTCAAGCCTCATACCTTTATCACTCATTACCAAATCTATTTGGCCTCTAGGAACAAGGCTTCCTTTGGATCCACTTTTCTGAAGAGTATTTTCGCTTGAACCACCCAAGAAACAAGGTGCTAGGGATGCTGTCTCAACCAGCAATGAATCAAGGCGAGATAAGACAACATAACATTAAGAAGTTATGTACTCACCATAATGTTTCAGGTTTATTGTCCGTCTCACCTTCTTTCTTGCATCCCACCCTCCCCACCTTCTCTTTTGGCAGATCGAGTGGTTTCCTTGCAAAATTGGAAGTGATATTCTCTGAATCTCTTCTTGGTCTCTTTTTGGATATGGCTATATTTTAGAGGTATTAACTATAGTATTTGCAAACAAGATCTGGGTATATTTCCCTGTGCATGATGGAATAGGGTGTAGCCACGAGCCCGTGGAAGCTCCCGAGCTTTTGTATAGGCCAAGTTGGAACTGATTCTTGGTTCCAAACGCAACCAGCAATGAATGAATGTGAGATGGACAACAAACATGGAACATTGTGGTGAGTACATAACTTCTTATTTCTGGTTGCCATCACTTCGGCAACATTTGCCTGCATTCTTTCTAAACTTTGCTAACAAGGGAGAACACACCCGCCATCCATAGACAACTCACCTTTTATTTACTTTGTACAAAAGACTTTAGAAAATTGGACCAGGTGTTTGCCTGTTTTTCGAAGACTAGGACAGCAGGTATCAAATGTCACACTTTCTAGGTAGCTGGCAGATTGCTTTTCCTTTGTTTATAAGACAGGAGTGGACATCTTTACAGTCTACACCTAAGGCTCACTCTATCAGATTGATGGCAACTTCAACGGCATTAGGAAAAAGAGTACCTATCAGTGACATATGTGCAGCAGCAACTTGGTCAACAGCTCATAACCTTTGTATGTCATTACAAATTGGATGTGCAATCCTTCAGGTTTGCCATTTTCAGAAATATCCTTCCTTGAGCTCACCCAGGCTGTTTTTAGGTAGCTTGGGAATCTGACTCACATGTTGAATCAGATGAAAACAGACAACAGTGGATACAAAAATTATGTACCATAACAATAGATGTGTGTTGTCATATTTTCATCTGGTTCAACATCCGTTCCTCCTTTCTCCTTCCAAATTGTCATTTTACATCTTCTGGAGCTTGATCAGACATTGATGGGACCCTGTCTGTCTCCCATTTCCACTTTCATTCCATAGAAACAGTGTTGCAAACTCTTCTTTGTCGTATTTCTTCTTGCAGTTATTGGAGACCCTTTGAAATCAGTAAGCAAATTGATCTGAGGTAAATCAGCCAGGAGGAGGGAACTGTGGATAGGACAGTAGTCAGAGCTCTTTTATCCAATACTATGGCATAAGGCACCTAGGATGGATCTGACCAAATCCGATAAATCACACACTGAACCAGAAAAAAAATAGGACAACATGGCTTTATCATTATGGTAAATACATAACTGTTGATCTGATGTTGTCAGTTTTCATTCTATCCTCAACTGCTGGGCTCATATCTGATCCTCAGATCTGACTCAGTTGTTACTTTAGCTCGTGGCCACCAAAAAGCTCTTGAGCTCCTCCCTTACCCATAATGCACCAACCCCTAACATACCTCAGATGTCATTTGCTGCTTTCGAGTTTAGATGTGGTTGCTTTCAGCTCTCGAGCTTCTTAGAGTGGGAAATCAGTTTAAACTGTTCAATAACTTTTTCTATTGCTTCAAATCCTAATACTTCTTATTCCTGTGATTTATTATCTTTTTCTTGTGACTCCCTGTATTTTGCACACTTTTTTGTGTATTTCTGCTTACCATTGTTGGTAGGCCTCCCTCCCTTTCCTTTTTTTCCTATAGCTTTACCATTGTTAGTATAATGCTTTTTCTCTTGTTAACTTTTTCCTTTAAAAAAAAAAGAAAAGAAAAATAATAGATCTGAAGTAGGGACTTCATTTGTCAGCAGCCTGTGGGTCTTGGATCCGATATCGGATCCGAGCTGGCAACTTGTTTCATAGCTAATGGATCCGAGCTCCTAGCTCCTCCCCCTCACCCATAATCCCCTGCCAACCCTCCATGACCTCAGATCTAGTTTGCCATGCTTGTGAGTAGCTGGATTTTCAAGCTCTTAGCGAGTATTTCAGATAAGTGAATTTTTTATTCTACTTTCCTTGTCGTTAGCTTAAATAAAGTGTGTAAGAGTCAGGTTCCCTGTATTTTATATCTTTTATATAGTTTTTTCCCTCCCTTCACTGGTCATTAGTGAGTGTGTGTGTTTGTGTTTTGGGGCCTGTGTGTCTGTGTAGTCCTTGTTTTTTCCTCAAGTATGGCTGAGGCCCCAAAAGCCATTTTTTCAAAATGTACCGAGTGTGGCCATAAGCTCTCCCCGGCTGATGGCCACACTCGGTGCGTTCGGTGCCTTGGGGTTGAACACCTCTCCTCAGGCTGTACCATTTGTGCAGCGTTAACCCCAGGGCACTGAAAGAGCGGAGGTCGAAGCTGGTCCTGGCGGGACTTTTGCCCCCGGACTTGGCTTCGGCTCCCGCTCCTCCCGTGGTACTACCACAGCCTGTGGTGTTAGCCACTCCTGCCCCCCTTCCTTCGGCCAGGACTCAAACTCCCGCTAAAGCGCCGGAGGCCAGGGAGGCCAGGAGGGAGAAACGGAGCGAGAAGCACCACAAGCGGCGGGCTGAGGCCTCCGCTTCGGCCCCGGCGGCTAAGCGGGCTTCTCCCTCCACAGCTTCTAGGTCTTCTCCTCCTCGGCTCCGATCTCCTTGTTTCTCCCCAGGACGTGAGGAGGAGGAGGCCCGATCTCCATCGAGGTCATCGAGGCGGCATTCCAGGCCTGCCTCGGTGGCCTCATCGAGATTGACTTACAGTATGTCAGATGCAGACTTGGACCGGATGATGCGAAGGTTCATCCAGGCCCAGCTGCAGATGGGAGTGCTCTTGCCTCCCCCCCCCTTCGGGGGGGGGAGCTCGACACCCTTTTTTGCTCCAATTGCTCCTTCTCCGACCCGCTACCCGGATCCGGGGGTGGGTCGGCGCCAACAGTACTTGGTACTTCGGATCTGACCCTGCCCTCGAGTCTGTCGGACCCGACCTCTCGGAGCCGTGGGCCGAGCTTTGGATCTGAGGGATTCAGTGTGCCTTCAGCTCGTCCAGGTCGGTGCACACTGGTCCTTCGGATCCGACGGTCTCAGTGCCGGCTCTGATCCCTTCATCAGATCCGAGTGGGAGTCGGCTCTCGGAGCCCAGAGGGAGCGGTTTCCCCTCGGCCTTCGATGTAGTGGAGAGGGCTCTGTCGAGAGCATCCGGACCCCCGGCCCTTGTCTTGGCTCCACCCTGCACTCCCTCTCTGCTGGGCCAGGCTTCCATCACCCGGCCACAGGGACAGCCTGCTTCGATGTCCCAGGTTGTTCCATTGGAACAGGATGTTGCTGGCGAGACCTCCTCGGACAGCCCCCCACGAGGAAGTACCTCGCAAGCACAAGTGCAAGAGGAGGCACGTGGACTCCCCTGAGTCCTTAACCGAGGACACGGACTTGGATGAAGGGGAAGGCTCCCCAAGATCACCCTCTGAGGATGTCTCCTTTGGAGACATCATGGAAATGCTTAGGATCAGAGGTGGGTGGTCTGCCCCCAAGGCTTCCTCTGACGAGTCCGTGTTTCTGGAGGCATTCGAAGCAGGCCCGTCTACCTCTTGGGTGTCCCCTCCGGCCAACCCCCTGGTGGACCTTATTACCACCAGGGCGTGGAAGGATCCGGACACCATGGAGCCAGTCCCTAAATGCCCGGACAGGATACTGAGCCCCCCCGCAGACCGGTCCCACTGGACCAAGGGTCTCCTCGTAGATGCCTTGTTGACGGCGGCAGCCACGAAGAGGGAACTAGCTCAGGAGAGCCCCTCAGTCCATCCACCGTGCAAGGAGTCCCGCTCGATGGATCGCTTAGGGAAGCGAGTTTTTAGTTCAGCGACCTTTTCGGTAAGGTCCCTGAACTATATGGCACACGTCATCAGGATGCAGCGGGATCTTATCAAAGAATACTCTGCCTCCCCCCCCCTGAGTCCATGTCGGCGGAGGACAAACAGTTGTACTCCACCCGAATGGCCACTCTGAGATCCATTTCGAATACCTCTATGTGGCTATTGTCCCACGCCACCGAGGGAGCCGCTAGAGCTAAAGGAGCGGGCCTAGTCATGAGACGTCAGGCCTGGCTCCGGCATTGTGACTTTGCGGAGCCCTTTAAAGTGTCCTTTGCGAATGCCCCTTTCGATGGTTCTGCCCTGTTTGGCAAAACGGTTCGCGAGACGCTAGTCCAGAGCGAGAAGGACGGGAAGATGTTGTCTGCCATCAGAGTCCGCTTCTCTGCTCCCCAGCGGTCCTTTTCGAAGAACCAAAAGGGTCAGACAACCAGTCCTTCCGTGGCAGAGGAGGACAGGGAGGATGCCGCCCCAGGGGCACAGGGGCTCCGAGGAACTTTGGGTCCAGATAATCCTTCTCTGACCGGCCCACGCAGCAGCCCTGAAGGGTTGCCCAGCTGCTCCACTCTGGAGGCAGTCGGGGGAGGGGCGCTTCTCGGAGCACCTAGCGGCATGGGAGTCCATCACGTCAGACCGCTGGGTGCTTCAAATTATATCCAGAGGGTACAAAATTCCAATTCTAGACCTTTCCCGTTTGAACCTGTCGGTAACCAAGGAAAAATTCCGAATGGTCACTCTTCAATCTATTCTCCCCCTCCTACGGGAGAACGAGTGGATGTGCTCTATAGACCTCAAGGATGCGTACTACCACATTCTAATGGACAGATGATCCAGGAGGGTTCTCCGCTTCCGGCTGGGAGCCAGTCATTACCAGTTCAGGGTCCTTCCCTTTTGCCTCACCACAGCCCCCAGGGTGTTCACCAAGGTGTTAGCAGTGATAGTGGCCCACCTGAAACTCCAGGGAACGCAGGTCTTCCCGTACCTGGACGACTGGCTCCTGACCGCCCCAACAAGGCATCTACTTTGCTCAGCCAGAGATTACTTTCTCCGCCTAGCCCCACAATTAGGCATCACGATCAATGCGGACATATCTTTCCTTGCTCCGACACAAGTCATAGAATTTATAGGAGCCAGAATAGACACCAGAGATCTACGAGCCTTCCTGACTTCAGAACGACTACGGAATTTGCAACTTCATGTGCGGGCCATCCTCCAGTCAGAAGCCCCACCGGCAGAATTGGTCCTGAGGGCGCTGGGCTCAATGGCGGCAGCGATAACGCTCCTTCCATGCGCCCGCCTGAACACGAGGGTACTGCAGTGGACCCTTCTAGTGCAACGGTCCTTTCAGTCTTTTCCTCTCCATCACCCCATCGCTATCAGCAAGGCTTGCAGGAGGGCCCTGTTATGGTGGCTTCCTGCCCCGGATCTCCATACGGGCCGACCCTTCTGCACTCCTCCCCCTCTCGCCACTGTGACCACGGACGCCTCCCGCCTCGGGTGGGGGGGGGCATTATTCAGGCAGGACAGTCCAAGGCACGTGGAACGATACAGAGACCTCCCTGCATATCAACGTTCTAGAGATGAGAGCGGTGCTGCACGCATTACAAGCACTTCAGAATCTCCTCCCCATAGGGACTATTGCAATTCAGTTGGACAACATGTCTGTTGTCTGGTACATCAACAAACAGGGGGGAACCAGGTCTTACCCTCTATGTCGCGAATCCATGAGAGTGTGGGAATGGGCGATTTCCACCAACCACTTTCTGATTGCAACGCACATTCCGGGGCGGGCCAACATCCTACCGGGCAAACTCAGCCGCACCATTCTTTCCCCTTACAAGTGATCTCTCAACCGTCTAGTAGCGAAGCAGATATTCGCAATATGGGGGCAACTCTGCTGCGATCTCTTTGCCTCTCCCTCAAACACCAAATGCAACAATTTCTTCGCTCTGATCCCCCCTCCCCCCCAGGGGAAACTCCAAGAGACGCTCTGGTACATGCTTGGCCACCCGGTCTACTTTATGCCTATCCTCCTCTACCCCTGATGCTACAGCTCTTACAGAAAGCCTCGCGGTTGGGGAGCAGGATGATCCTCATTGCCCCTTTCTGGCCTCGGCAAACTTGGTTCCCTTACCTGTGGTTTCACCTAGTGAATCCTCCCTGGATTCTGGATCCCAATCCGGATCTAATCTCCCATCCATCGGGCTTGTCGACCCCAAATCTGGACAGTCTGAAGCTGCCAGCTTGGTTGCTCCAGTTCCACTCATAGTTAGGACTCCCGGTATCTCTTCACCAGTCAAAGCCATCCTTGTGGCAGCGCATAAACCTTCCACCAGGAAAGTGTGCCGCAGTAAATGGAAACGTTTTTCTGTCTGGGCGGAGCATCATAGTCATAGGTTCATAGGTTCATAGGTTTATACTAGGCTATCTGCCCTAAGGCATTTATAAGCCTAGCCCAGAGTTTTGTGACTTACGCCACCCCTTATGTTAAAAAATACTGTCTAGATCCCTTTACGGCCCCTCTTCCATCCATACTAGACTTCCTAACCGGACTCTTTCAGGAAGGCGCTAGTTGCTCAACCGTCAAAGTACAATTGGCGGCCATCTCCCATCACCATGTGGGACATGACACAGGGCCCTTGATGTCGGCCAAATTGTGTAAAACCTTTCTCAGCGGTACCTTTCTGCTCAGACCCCCTATCAAAGAAGCCATACCCCCTTGGGATCCTTCACTAGTTCTTCAAGCCCTAACTGCTCCCCCATTTGAGCCTGCCGCTTCAGTAGATCTCAAATACTTGTCCTGGAAAACAGCATTCCTTGTAGCCATTACTTCAGCGAAAAGAGTTTCGGAACTTCAAGCCCTTTCTGTGAAGCCTCCTTACTTGATTTTTCATCTGGACAGAGTGTACCTCAGGACCAATCCCTCCTTCCTTCCCAAAATAGCATCAGAAACCAATATAAATCAATCCATAAATCTACCGGTCTTCTTTCCTAAATATCAGAATAAAGGAGAGTACAAGCTGCACTCATTAGATGTTCATAGGCAGCTACATTTTTATACTCATAGGACTGCTGGTCACAGGCAATCCAACCAGCTGTTCATTTCCTTTGCCAAATTCAATTTGGGGAAAGCAGTCTCAAAAATCACCATGTCACGCTGGATTTCCCAATGTATTCTTTTAGTATACCAAGCTTCTGGGAGACCCGCACCTGGAGGAGTTCGCGCACATTCCACTCGTTCCATCTCTACTTCTGCTGCCTTCAAATCTAGAGTTCCGTTGGATGATATTTGTTCGGCAGCCACTTGGGCCTCATCTCATACCTTTATTAACCACTACAAACTGGACGTAATTTCTAGAGGGAGAGCATCCTTTGGCTCTGCGGTGCTCTGCAATATCCTTCCATGATGGCCACCCAAGATTCAGGTAGCTGGGGACTCTGTCCCACAGGTTGCTGACAAATGAAGTCCCTACTTCAGATTAAGAAGTTATGTACTCACCATAACGTTCCATCTGAGTAGGTGGCTTCATTTGTCTGCAACCATCCCCCCCTCCTTCCCCCTGGCCTTCAGAATGAATCTATGTAGGTTGTTTATTGGAATACCCTTTTTGGGTATCTATAGAGGGACAAACTTGATCTGAGGTCATGGAGGGTTGGAAGGGGATTATGGGTGAGAGGAGGAGCTAGGAGCTCAGATCCATTAGCTATGAAACAAGTTGCCGGCTCGGATCCGATATCGGATCCAAGACCCACAGGTTGCAGACAAATGAAGCCACCTATTCAGATGGAACGTTATGGTGAGTCCATAACTTCTTATTTCGTTTACTTCTCTATAATATTGTTCCTTTGTTTGTTTAAGTGATGTCCAAAAAAAGAGAAAAAAGTCTGTCTGGCTTTAAAAAAATGCCAGAAATGTGGGCACAAGTTTCTATTGCCTGATGCACATGCTTTATGTGTGTATTGTTTGGGTCCAGACCAGCTAATAGTTGATTGCTCTACTTGCAAAGCTTTTAATCCCACTGCAATCACAGATCGAAAGAACAAACTTATTCTGAAAGGACTGCTACCATCGTCTTTCTCAGAGGCTATTTCTGGGAATCATCCCCAAACTAAAACATAAGGAGTCTTTAAAAAAGTCTTCAGTACCTTCTCTTTCTTCAACACCCAACATCAGATCCTACTTCTGAGCCACCTCAAAAGAAGTAGTGTAAGCTGGATCCAAAGACTACTCTGATCCAGCCGGCTTCAGACTCAAATGAGACCTCCTTGGATCCTACTCTGTCGGATTCAAAGTCCTTACCACGAACTAGGTATTCTGCTTCATTGGATTCAGTAACTTCAAGGGTTCCATCCCCATTCCTTGAGGCCAGCTGGCATTCTAAACCTCCATCGGTCACTTCCTCTTTCTCTTCCAGAAATCTGACTGAGGCTGATGTGGATAGGATGATGAGGAAATTTCTGTTGGTGAAGATACAGATGGGTGCTCTCCGAACTCCTACCCACTTTGGACAGGAAGTCTGTATTCCTACCACCCTGGCAATTTCAGCTCCTTCTGTAATCCAACCAGTTGATTTGGAGCCCCTGGATCCAAGCCCTCTGGGTCTGTCTGCATTGGATCTGAGAATGTTCTCATTTTTGGCTTCAAAGCTGCCTCTGAGGGCACCAGCTGCGATTTCTTCAGATCTGGATGACTCTTGGAGCTGAAGCTTCCCTGTCAGATCTGAGGCACTAGGGTAGACTCTGAGGCTTTCAGAGCCATCTCTTCCCCTCGGAGGTTCAGCACAGGACAGCGGGGCTCTGACCTTTGCTTTGGGTGGATTGCCTTCGGGGCAGGGGGAGCCGATGGAGCAGAAGTGTGTCTTCTCGTCTCTGTTGGCTTTCTTCTCCCTGGAGTGTTCTGTCTTTGAGGTAATGAAGAGAGTGTTCTCTGCTCTGGCAGGATGGATGGATCTTACCCCCCCCCCGGATCTTCCCTTTGCATCCTGTGTCTCTTGTGCCTTGAGCCACATCATTCTGTGCCACATGGACAGCCAGTGCAAAGTCTCCAGGCTACTCAGCAGAGTTTTACAGTCTCTTCCAATACTTCACTGGAACTTCCCAATGAGGAAGTCCCTAGGAAGAGGAAGTGCAAGAGGAGGCACTTGAACTCTCCTCAGGTGTCAATCACTGAAGATACTGACTTCAATGAAAGAGGAGGGTCCCCAAGATCACCACCTGAAGACGTCTCATTTGGAGACATTCTTGAGATCCTTAAGCAGAGAGATGCTTGGTACTCTGATAATCCTTCCCCAGAGGAATCAGTATTCCTGCAAGTCTTTGGAGCTGGCCCATCTACCTCCTGAGTTACTCCACCCACTGATGAGCTTATTGACTCATAGGCTGGCATGGAAGGAACCTGATTCAGTTGAGCCAATCCACAAAAGACCAGATTGGATTTTGGCTCCACCAGTAGGTAGGGAGTACTGGAGCAAACGAGTGCCCTTAGACACTATGGTTGTGGCAGCAGCCACAAAAAATGAACTTGTGGAGCAAAGTTCCTCTGTCCATCCTCCTACCAGGGTGTCTAGGATTTTGGACAGATTTGGGAAGTGTGTGCATGCTTCAACGACTTGTGTCCTTAGTTCGCTAAACTGTCTGGCACACTTTATAAGACTTCAAAGGGATTTGATAAAGTAACTGTCAAAATACTTTTTGTGGACTGATACTGCCAAGGCTCAGACTTCTGTGGCCTCTCAGTTCGCTACCCTACAAGTTTATTTCTCATGCAGCTGAAGGTGCCACAAGGGCAGCGGGTTCAGGCATTTCCATTAGAAGGCATTCCTGGATGCGCTTGTGTGATTTTTGGAGCCGTTCAAGTCCACGTTAATCAATGTGCCCTTTGAAGGCAGCTTATTGTATGGCCCTAAAGTTAAAGACACACTGTACAGGTTTGAAAAAGATGGAAAGACCCTGTCTGCAGTGGTCATATGTTTCACGACTCCTCAAAGATCCGTTTCTAGGAATCAATGAAGAGATCTAAAAATGTGGTTCAAGAAGTCCAGAGTCCTTTGCAAGATCCACATGGAGATAGCTCCCCCAGGGGCAGAGGAGGGGAACTCAAATGGATGACAATCCCCACGTAGCAGAGAAGGCCTACAGAACCAGGGGTCCAGAGATTCCTTTTCCCTTAGACCCTACCAGGGTTCCTGAAAGGAAGCCTGATTGTTCACCTCTGGAGGCAGTTGGGGGTGTTTATGCCTGCACCAGAGAGCCTGGCTAGATTTACCAAAAGATACATGGATGCAGAGGATTATTTACAGAGGTTATATAATTCCCTTTTCCCTACCACCTCCACCTGTATGTAAAATTCCCAATGTTTCACCCAGTCAGAGGAAAGAAGCAGAACTAGAAATACAAAAGCTACTGTAAAAAAAGAGTCATCCAAGAGGTCCCACAAGACCAGATAGAATGCAGAACTTACTCAAGATTATTTTAGTGCCAAAGAAAACAGGTGACTGGAGATCAATTCCAGATCTCAGCGAATTGATCAAAGCACTTGTCATGGTTTAGTCCATTCTGCCTTTTCTAGGCAAGGATGAGTGGATGTGCTTTGTAGACCTTCAGGATGTGTACTATCACATAAAAATGAACAGACAATCCAGAAGGTATTTATGCTTCCGGCTGGGAGCCAGTCATTACCAGTTCAGAGCACTGCCTTTTGGCCTCACCACAGCACCTAGGGTGCCAGTCATTACCAGTTCTAAGCACTGCCTTTTGGCCTCACCACAGCACCTAGGGTGTTCACCAAATGCATGGCAGTAGCGGCAGCTCACTTGAGACTGCAAGGATTCTGAGTGTTTCCATACTTAGACAAACTGGCTCATTACCACCCCGACCAGGCATCTACTAATAAGAGCGAGAGATCAGGTACTCCAGACTTGCTGCCTTCTGAGGATAACCATAAATTACAACAAATCTCAGTAACAACTATCTCAAACATTGGAATTTATAGGAGCAGTTTTCAACATGGTTTCATTGACAGCTTTTCTTCCTCTTTCAAGAGTACAGGCTATCAAATTTCAGGTCAGAAAAATTATTCACAGTACCACAATTTCAGCCTCTTTGATTTTTCAAGCTTTGGGGTCAATGCCAGCAGTCATAATTTTAGTCCCTATAGCAAGATTTTATATGAGAATTATTCAGTGGACATTGGCAACTCAGTGGTTGATTCTTTATTAATGCATGTCAGCCCAAATAAAAATCACTCAGGCATGCAGGAGGTACCTTTGCTGCTGGATTCAATCAGATCAACTCCTACAAGGCCGTCCTTTCGTTTTCCCTCAACCCAAGGCTGTAGTGAACAAGGGCACTTCCCAGATTGGGGGGGGGGGCAGCAATTCCTGGGTAAAACAGTCCAAGGCACTAGGTCCACCTGAAGAGGCCAGTACACATATCAGTGTCCTAGAAATGAGAGCGGTGCTTTTAGTGTTGCAGGCCTTTCAAGACTCTCTCCCTATTGGGTCATTTGCAGTACAGACAGATAACATGTCGGTAATCTAGTACATAAATAGACAAGGGGGAACCAGGTCTTACCCCTTGTGTCAAGAAGCCCTCAGAATGCGGCAGTGGGCAAACTCTTCCAACCACTTTCGGATACCAAGTCATATTCTTGGGAAATCCAACATGATAACTGACAAATTGAGCAGATCCAGTTTACTACCTCATTATTGGTCTCTCAACATGAAAGTGACAGAAATGATTTTCCATCAGTGGAGCCAGCCTCACTGCTATCCTTTTGCTTCTCCCCTAAACAACAAGTGCAGCAGCTTTTTTGCCCTGATCCTCCCACTGGGGGAATAACCAAGGGATGCTTTACTTCATGATTGTCCCCAATTCCCCTAATTCCAGAATTTCTGCAGGAAGCTGCCAGGTTGATGAGCAAAGTCATTCTTATTGCACCTTACTGGCCTCAACAGATTTGGTTCCCCAACATTTGATCTCATCTACTTTACTCACCTTGGATTCTGGATCTGATTCAAAAACTCCTGTCTCACCAAACAGGAATGATTCATCCAGATATCTCAAAACTCAAGCTAACAGCGTGGTTTCTCCAATTCTGTTGTTAGCCAGACAACCAGTGCTCTATTCCTCTGTCCGTCATATACTTTTATCTTCCCATAAAGCTTCCACAATGAAATTTTACAGGAGTAAATGGAAACGATTTTTTTGGGCACATCAGAAAAGCATTGACCCATTCTCAACTCACGTATAAAGTAGTCTTTGAGTTTTTGGCAATGATTTTTAATGAGGCAGCTAGCTCTTCAGCAATTAGTTCATTTAGCAGCAGTTTCCAAATTTCATATTGGGTTTGAACGTTCTTCCTTGACTTCATCTAAGCTTTACAAGGCTTTTTTGAGAGGCACCCTCCTGCTGAGGCTTCCCTATAAAGACCCTACCCCACCATGGGATTTAAATCTGGTACTGCAGGCCTTAGTTCATTTCCCTTTTGAACCAGCAGAAAATGTGATTTTAAATTTCTGGCCTGGAAAACTATTTTTCTAGTGGCCATTACTTCCACTAGAAGAATTTCAGAACTTCAAGCAATGTCTTCTAAACCTCCCCACTTGATTTTTCATAAAGATAGAGTATCGCTACGTACCAATCCTTCTTTCCTTTCTAAGTTAGTGTCAGAATCCAATATTAACTAATCCATTAACCTGATAGTCTTCTTTCCTAAATTTACGAACCAGAGGTGAATATATGTTGCATTTGTTGGATATTCACAGACAATTATGTTTTACTTACAGAGAACAAAAGAAATTAGGAAGACAGGTCAATTATTTGCTTCTTTTGCAGATTCTAAATTGAGCAAATCAGTTTCAAAGGTAACTCTAGCCAGATGGCTGACGAATTGCATATCATTGATCTACACAAAATTGGCCCTATCATTATCAAGACCTTTAAGAGCCTATTCAATTAAGTCCATGGCTACTTCTTCAGTATTTCTGTCTAGGGCTTTCATGGATGACATATGTCATATGTGCTGCAGCAACTTGGGCCAATCTTCACTCATGCCTTTATTACTCATGACAAACTAGATATGGTTTTGAGGGAAAGAGCAGCCTTTGGCTCAACTGTGCTCAGAAATATCCTTCCTTAGAGTCCACCTGGGAATTTATGTAGCTGGGGACTCTGTCCCAACAGTTGAGAAAAGAATGAAAATTGACAACATCAGATAAAAAAGGTATGTACTCCCCATAATGTTCCATCTGTCTGGTCCATTTTCATTCTTTCTCAACTCCCCACCAACCAACCCTCAACTTTTTTCAAAATTGATTTCTAGAAGAATGAATGATTATAAGGATACCACTGTCCTTCATATTGAGCTCCAGATATGGTTTATTTTCTTAGGAATTTTAAAGTAGTACTTCCTACTTTATGTCATACAGCAAACAAGATCTGAGGTATGTTAGGGGTTGGTGCATTATGGGTAAAAGAGGAGCTCAAGAGCTTTTTGGAGACCACAAGCTAACAGGTGAGTCAGATCCGAGGATCAGATCTGAACCCAACAGTTGAGGAAGAAAACAAATGGACAACAAGGAGGGAATGTTATGGTGAGTACATAACTTCTTTTTTTAGTGCAAAATATATACAAAAAAGATGATGTTAAGTTGTCTATCTCGCCTTCATTCTTGCTGGATGGGTTCGGAGCCGACCTCGGCTCCGACTCGGCCACTCTAAAAGCTCGAGAGTTGGTTCCACCGGCTCGAGGCTCCCCTTATATCCCACAATGCTAGGCGAGAGTTACCTCAGATCTCGTTTGCTGCTACAGCTTCGAGGTTGTTTTTTCTACCGGTTCCTGGTAAGTACTATTTCTTAGTGAAATCAGTCTTTAAAAACCCCTTTAATTTTTTCCTCAAGAACCTTAGGTTCTTCCCTTGGGCCTTTGGCCTTTCCTTCCCTAGTGGAGTGTGTGTGCATTATTTTATTAAAATTCTAGCACTGTTTTTTATTATAAGTTAATTTTGACAGGGTGTAACTAGTGTGTCTGTGTGCGTGTTTGTGTACACCTGTTATAACAAAATGTCTAAAGAAGCAAAGGTCTCTGGATTCAAGAAGTGTGATGCGTGCTGTCAGAAAATGTCTCTGACAGACGCTCACACTTCTTGTGTATATTGTCTGGGGCCTTTGCACCTGCAGGACTCCTGTGCTGTGTGCCATGGCTTCAGCCCCAGGGTCCTGCAGGAAAGAAAGAATAAACTGATTCTTAGAGGCTTACTTAAGCCAGAGGATTCCCAGTCTGTTTCAACAGGGAAGCCCTCTAAGGCAAGGTCTTCGGCTCCGGCTTCTGAGCCGAGACCTCAGGTTTCTCAACCTTTGCCTTTATCGGCTCCGGCTGGAGCCGATAAGTCTCAGTCCACAGTTTCTGTGGCTCCCTCGGCCGGAGCCGAGGTTATAGAGTTCCGTGTCGGCTCCGACCAGACCTTCGGAGCCGACAACTAGGAAGAGGTCGAGGTCACCATCTCTTGGCTCCGTTCATTCGGCTCCAGGATCTCCCTGCTGTCTGAACGGAGCCAAAGGTCTCACTCCTCTAGGTCATCGAGGCTGTCGGATCATGACCTTCAGAGGGTAGTGAGTCGACTACTTAAGTCCGAGGCACTGGCCCAGATGCTTCAGAGCCCGACTCATCAGTCGATGCCTGCCCCGGTCCATCAACAATTTCCTCCTTCGACTCTTTTGAGTTCGAGAGTCGTGTGGGAACGGAGACTGTGACCACGTCGGAGCCGATACAATTGTCTTCGGCTCCGTCGGCTCCATTTTCTTCTTTGGAGGAATCTCGGCGCCGGACTTCCCTCGTCGGCTCCGAGGGGGTGAGTGGCATCGGACCCTTGTCCGACCCCCCTCTCCCTCTCGGGGCTTCGGCGCTGGTGAGTTCGGCTCCGACATCGGCCTCGGAGCCATCACTGTCGGTGCCGAGGGGTTCTTAGCTCCTCGGAGCGGGGACCTCTGGCTCTGCCTGACAGGGGTGCATTCGAGGTCATGCGGTGTGTGTTAGAGCCTGGCTCTACTCCACAGTCGGCTCCGTCCGCCCCTCCCTCTACGGTGCCTCAGGGTGTCGACTCACTCCCTCATCCCGGACCGCAGAGAGCCAGCTCCTCAGGAAACCCCTGTGGGATTTCATCCTCTTCGAGGCCTCTCCTGATTTGGCAGAAGAGCCCCTCGGAAGAGGAAGTGTAAGAGGAAACACATTGACTCACCTGAGTCCATCACGTCAGACACAGATTTGGATGATTCTGAGGGTTCCCCGTTCCCCTTCTGAAGATGTCTCATTTGCAGACATTCTGGAGATCCTGAAACAGAGGGAAATTGGCCAGCCCTCAACCCTTCGGAGGACGAATCTGTGTATCTTGAGGCGTTTGGCTCTCGTCCTTCCACCTCCTGGGTGTCCCCCTTGACCCCCTCATGCAGGTGGTTGCTAAGAAGGCATGGACGGCTCCTGATTCAGTGGACCCCACTCCCAGGAGACCTTCTAAGTACATAACAGCTCCAGCAGACAAGCAATTTCTAACAAAAGGAGTTTCTGTGGATGCTATGGTGGTAGCTGCTGCCACAAAGAAGGAACTAGCTGATCCTTCAGTACCTGTCCATCCACCTAACAAGGAATCTAGGTCCATGGATAGGTACGGAAGCGGATGTTCTCCTCAGCGACATTTACCATGCGTCGCTGAACTACCTGTGCCATTTTACTCGTCTTCAAAGGGACCTGATCAAGGAAGCGAGTGAAATGTTAAAGGATCCTACAGCTGCGGGTTTCCAAGACAAGATGAACACGCAGCTGGCTACCCTTAATTCCATATCCAACTCCTCCATGCGCCTCCTTCCTTACGGCTGATGGAGCGAGCAGAGCCGCAGGGACAGGTGTGGCCTTACGTAGGCACGCCTGGATGCGGCTATGCAATTTTATGGACCCTTTCAAGACGTCTTTCATGAACTCCCTTTTGATGGATCATCCTCTTTGGTCCTCAAGTGAAAGAAACCCTGACTAGGTGCGAGACTGATGGCAAGACCCTTTCTGCCGCGGAGTCCGTTTTCGACCCCTTCTAGGCCTTACCCCAAAGGCCAGAAGGGTGGAAAGATGTGGTTCTGTAAACAATCTCAAGGGACTTCGCCTGACGCACAGAGTCGCTTTCCTACCAAAGGCAGAGGTGGGAATAACAATGGTAGACGCCGCCCTAGGGGCAGGGGGTCCGCAGAACCAGGGCAATCGGGAAGCCTTCCTGACAAGCCCTTTCAGCATCCCTGAGGTGTTGCCCGACTGCCCATCTTCGGAGGCAGTCGGGGAAGATTGTCACTGTACCCAGAAGCCTGGCTATCCCTGACTCAAGACAAATGGGTACAGTCCATCATTTCGAAGGCTATTCTATCCCCTTTCTTCGCTTCCAAATCAGTCAAAAAATCCCTTCCAGATGTTCCACCCGCTCAAAGGGATCTAGCAGCTTTGGAAATTTCAAAACTGCTTGCAAAAGAGCAATTCAGCCAGTGCCAGTAGACCAACAAGGATCCGGAATCTACTCAAGGTTCTTTTAGTTCCAAAGAAAACAGGGGACTGGAGACCGATTTTGGATCTCAGTGTCTTGAACAAATCAGTCAAGAAAACAAGATTTCGGATGGTCACGCTGCAATCCATCCTTCCCCTTTGGGCAAAGGAAACTGGATGTGCTCTATAGACCTTCGGGATGCGTACTATCACATAAAAATGAACAGACGCTCCAGAAGATTCCTCCGCTTCAGGCTGGGAACCAGTCACTTTCAGTTCAGGGCCCTGCCCTTTGGTCTCACCACTGCCCCGGTGTTTACCAAATGCATGGCAGTGGTAGCTTCTCACCTGAGACGACAAGGATTCCAGGTGTTTCCATATTTGGACGACTGGCTCCTCACAGCTCCTACCAAGCATCTCCTTCTGATGGCCAGAGATTATACTTTTCGTTTGTCAAGAACTGGGTATTTCAATAAATTGCGAAAAGTCTGTTTTGTCGCCTTGTCGTACTATTACCTACATAGGCGCAAATCTAGATACGATAAACATGTCTGCAAGGCTAACACATCAAAGGATATCAGACATTCACAAATTGGTATCACTCCTTCTCAACAACAACAGAATCAAAGCCAGGTTAGTTCTAAAGGTGTTGGGAATTATGGCAGCGGCCATACCTCTCCTTCCATTAGCCAGATACCACATGCGGATCCTTCAGTGGATGCTTTTTACTCAATGGTCATACCAGGAACTTCCAATGTCTCACACCATTGTGGTCACGCAGGCGTGCAAAAGCATCTCATGTGGTGGATGTCTTCCCCCCATCTCCTGTCGGGAAGACCTTTTGTGCCACCTCCTCCGGTTGCCACACTGACAACGGATGCCTCCCTGATCGGGTGGGGGGGGCATTATCAGGGCAGGACAGTCCAGGGCACATGGCAACCAAACGAATGCCACTTGCACATAAATGTTCTGGAGATGAGAGCAGTGCTTTTAGCGTTGCAAGCCCTTCAAGACTCTCTTCCCTTGGGAACAATTGCAATCCAGACAGACAATATGTCTGTAGTGTGGTACATCAACAAACAAGGCGGAACCAGATCATACCCCCTGTGTCGAGAAGCACTCAGACTGTGGCAATGGGCGATTTCTTCTCAGCGTTTTCTGATAGCAACGCACATCCCCGGGAAGTCCAATCATATTGTGGACAAGTTGAGCAGAGCTATTCTCATGCCTCACGAGTGGTCTCTGAAAGACTCTGTGGTGAGAGAAATTTTTCTCAAGTGGGGTCAGCCTTGCTGCGATCTTTTTGCTACTCCCCAAAACAGCAAGTGCAGAGAATTTTTCACTCTGTTCCCTTTACCAGGCCAACCCAGCAGAGGCGCTCTAGTCCAAGTTTGGCCCCGGGGACTTCTGTATGCATTTCCTCCTTTCCCACTGATCTCTCAAGTAATTCAGAAAGCTATCGCTCAGAAGGCCTCATTGATCCTCATTGCTCCTTACTGGCCTCGACAAGTATGGTTCCCGTTTCTACATCGTTTTCTCTTGGAGCGACCGTGGAAGCTGGACCTAGTTCCAGATCTTTTGATCCATCAGTCGGGTCAGTTTCATCGCTCCCTCCCCTCTCTGAACCTCACTGCTTGGTTCCTCCAGTTCCTACCTTAGCCAGGCTTCCTCAATTATCTCACTCTGTTAGAGATATATTGATAGCTTCCCATAAATCTTCCACTCGAAAGATTTATTTGAGTAAGTGGAAACGCTTCATATTGGGCACAAGGAAAGGACATAGATCCTTTCACCGCTTCCATCCAGCTAGTCCTTGATTTTCTAGCTGAACTCTTTCATGCAGGTTCATCTCCCTCTACACTTAAAGTTCAATTGGCAGCTATTTCTAACTTTCATGTGGGTATTGCTGAATCTGCCCTAATGTCCCACAAACTCTGCAAAGCCTTTTTGAAAGGAGTTTTTCTTCTCAGACCTCCTATAAGAAATCCTCCTTCTCCTTGGGACCTAAATTTAGTTCTTGCTTCTTTGATTCTTCCCTTTCGAACCTGCAGCTTCCTGTTCCTTAAAATTGTTATCATGGAAAACTCTTTTTCTGGTAGCTATTACATCAGCTAGAAGAGTTTCAGAACTTCAAGCACTCAGTTGTTGTCCTCCTTATCTTTTGTTTCATAAGGACAGAGTATCCTTACGAACTAACCCGTCCTTTTTGCCTAAAGTGGTATCTGCATCAAATCTGAATCAATCCATTAATCTACCAGTCTTTTTCCAGAATACTCCAATAGGTCTGAACAAAAATTACACTGCTTGGATGTTCACCGTCAATTGAGGTACTACTTGGATAGAACTAAACAGTTCAGAAAATCTGATCAGCTGTTTGTCTCCTATGCGAGAGCAGAAAGGGACTTTCAGTTTCAAAGGTATCATTATCCAGATGGCTAACATCATTGATTTCCCTTGTATATGAGATTAGACATCAAAAGCTGCCTGATAAACCTAAGGCTCATTCCACCAGAGCTTTGGCTACTTCTTTAGCTTTCCAAGACAGACTGCCTATTGACACCATTTGTGCAGCGGCTACTTGGGCTACTCCTCACACTTTCATTTCTCATTATAAGTTGGACTTAGCTTCTAGGCATAGAGCTAACTTTGGTTCCACTGTTCTCAGGAGTCTGTTCCGTTAGGCCACCCGGGACAAGGTGCTAGGGACGGTCCCATCCAGCAAGAATGAAGGCGAGATAGACAACTTAACATATAGAAGTTATGTTCTTACCATAACGTTCCATGTTAGTTGTCTTCTTCTCGCCTTCTTCTTCCCCACCCTCCTTCCCCCTGGCCTGGACAGACCTAGAGGAGTTGTGATCGTGACCTCTCTTTCTACCACCTCTTTCTTAAGACATATGCTGTTGGGCATATTTTCTGGGTCAGGATGTAGGTCACCCTTCTTTCTTCCTGTTGTTAGAGGTGGACTCTGTTTATAGTTATACTGTTACTATATAAGCTGGGTTTAGCTTACAAACGAGATCTGAGGTAACTCTCGCCTAGCATTGTGGGATATAAGGGGAGCCTCGAGCCGGTGGAACCAACTCTCGAGCTTTTAGAGTGGCCGAGTCGGGGCCGAGGTCGGCTCCGAACCCATCCAGCAAGAAGAAGGCGAGAAGAAGACAACTAACATGGAACGTTATGGTAAGAACATAACTTCTATTTATGTGTGTAGAATCAAAACACAAAAGCTCTAAATATGGTTTGTAAATTTTTGTATGTAACCTGTGACCCTGTGCACATATAACTGAAACTGTGCACTTGAGGTACATGGAAATTTATACAGGTAAATCAAAATTGAAATTAAGTAATCTTGCAGGGGGGATGAAGCAAGCCCATCACATCTTCTTTTTATATATTTTTAACTCCAAGGATACTCTGTCTTGGAGAAAGAATGAATCTGAAGTAGTTAACTTCATTTGTTCATCAACCTGTGGGTATAGCCAATGTTCATCATATTGATCAGTAGCCTTAGCTATATGGGTTATATCCTACCAAGGATGTAACAGCTGGCCAGCTTCCAAAGCTTTAAAGCACTTATCATGCAACTAAACTGTCAGTCAGCTCGAGCCCTTCAGAGCTTTACTGCCACCAAGGAGTAACTGTTAAATTACTTAACTAATTTCCAATTACTTATTTACACTAATTCAGTAGAATTCTAGCTGGAACCCAAAGAAACATAAGTGCTTCTTTCCCGCCATTGAATATTCATGATGTAAACATGGCTCAGAATGTTATGTTTTCCACTTTTGGAAGCAAGTTTTTAAAATGTTTTATTTGTAAATAGGTGCAAATCGACCCTTTCTTTGTGTATAAAAAGTGTTTGCATACATGATAATGCATGCAAACTGTTTTTATACACAAACAAAAAGTTGGTTTGATGTTGTCAATTTTCATTCTTTCCTCAACTAATGGATTCGGATCTTATCCCTCCGATCTGATTCAGTCGTTGCAAAAGCTTGTGGCAACCTTGAACTCTCAAGCTTCTCCCTTACCCATAATGCACCAACTCCAAGTACCTCAGGCCTTGTTTGCAGCTTTGTGCGAAAGATGTGGTGACTACTACTCTCAAGCTAAGTGATTTCTTTTTTGTCAAAATTACTATTTTCTTGACTGAATTTGTTAAAATCTTAGGTCTGTTTACTCTCCCTTGCCTATCGCTTCCTTTTATTACAGTTTCTTCTGCATTAACATTCTTCTTCTGTCGTATGTTCCTTACTCTTGAATACTATAGTCAGTATTCTCTTTCTACAATTGGTGTAGCCTTTTAGTACCATTGCTGGTATTTTCTTTATTTTTTTTTTCTATAGCTGTGTCTGTTTAAAAAAAAAAACACTGTTATCACTTCTTGACTTTTTGGCCAAGTTTTAGTGTAGTATCAGTCTTACTAGTTTAATATTGGTGTTATGGCTGAGAAAGAGAAAGGCCCTGCTGGGTTCAAAAAATGCCTCAAGTGTGGTCACAAAATTTGATTTTAAGATGCTCGCACATTATGTGTATATTGCTTAGGTCCCTTGTGCTTACAAGAAGACTGTGTCATCTCTCATAAGCTTAATCACAGAAAGGAAAAATAAATTGATTCCTAAAAGGTTGCTTCCTTTCTCTTTCAAAGAGGCTTTATCTGGAGCTTCATCACCTGCTAAATCAAAAAAGTCTAAATTGCCTTCTCTGAGCAGTTCCTCTTCTTCCTCAAGGGCATTGGATCATTCTAGAAAAAGGCCTCTATTGGATCCAACTCTTCCATCGGATCATAAGAAAAGAAAATCAGAAAATGTTGGATCAGATTTCATCCTCAGATCTGAAGCAAAAAAGAAAAGAATTATTAGATCCGACCTCAACATCGGATCTGAAACATAAAAATATAGAGTTATCGGATCTGACTGCCTTGGATCAAATGAAAAAAATTGTCCAGTCCATGTACTTCATCGAGCTTAATATTACCAAGGACAAGATGGTCCCCTTCCGTGGATCCTGTCCCATCCATGGTCCCTTCACCCTTTTTGGAAAGACCCAAGTCTCCATCTGCAATTTCCACTTGTTCATCTAGGAGTCATATAGAAGAAGATGTGGACAGATTGGTGAGAAGAATTCTCTTGGCACAGAGCTTGACAAGTGTCCCTTTGGCTGCTACCTCTTTGGGTCAGGAAGACTGAACCTCCACTACCCTCCCCTTACCATTTCCTCCTCTGACTCTTTCCATGGGCTCAGAGTCCTTGGATCTGAGCTGTCTGGCTCCATCTGCCTTTGATCCAAGGGTATCCTTATCCTTTGATCCGATGCTTGTTCTGAGCATTTCGGTTCAAGTCGGATCCAGAGAGATCTCTGAGCTGAGGCTACTCAATGGGACCCTAGGTGTTGGAGTCGATTGCAAAGTTTTCGGATCTGTATCTGTGTCTCTGGGCCTAGGCATAAGTTAGTTTGGCTGTGACTTCTGCCTCGGTGGGATTGTCCTCAGAGCAGGCTGGGAATACAGTCCAAAAGCTTGATTTTTGGATCTGGGGTCCTATACCTGTATGGGGAGGGTGTCTTTTTAGATTATGGAAAGAGTCTTGTCTGCCTTGCCAACACAGACGGTTCCTACCCCCTTGGATCCTCAATCTACAGCCTTGCTGTCTCTGCACTTGGAGTCTCACCTCTCTTCCCACAGGGACAGCCGGTACAGAAACCCCAAGCTTCCCAACAGGGTGTCCCAACTTCTTTTGATACCTCTCCTGAGCATCCCACTGATGAGGTCTGTAAGAAGAAGATGTGCAAGAAAAAAACACTTGGACAGACTTTGATGATGACGAAAGGTCCCCACAGTCATCTCCTGATGATGTATCATTTGGAGACATCAGTGAAATCCTGAAACAAAGTGGAGGCTGGAAGCCCAGCAACCCTTTGTCCAAGGAGTTTGTATTCCTGGAGGTGTTTGGTACTGGCTTGTCTACCTATTGGGTGACTCCGCCTGCTGACGAGCTTGTTAAGTTGATCTTGCAGTGGGCATGGAAAGATCCTGACACCACTGAACCAATACCTCTGAGACCTGACAAAATTATGATAGCAATGGTGGACAAGCAAGTTTGGATAAAAGGGATGACGGTTGATGCCATGGTCATGGCAGCAGCCAATAAGAAGGAACTTGCTGAGGAAAGTTCCACTGTTCATCCCCCCAGCAAGGAGTCTCAGGCAATAGACAGATTTGAGAAGTGTGCCTGTGCTTCAGTGACCTCCACCTTAAGATCACTGAACTATCTGGCACATTTCACCAGGTTGCAGAGAGACCTGATTAAGAAACTTTCTGACACCCTCTCAGGATCCGTTTCTGAAGAAGTACCAGCATCTGTGACTTCTCAGTTGGCTACCCTGCAGTCGATTTCCGATTCTTCCATGAAGCTCATTTTGCACGCAGCCGGAGGAACCTCAGGGGCAGTGGTTCATAGGCTCATAGGTTCATATTAGGCTAACTGCCCTTACGAGCCATTTTAAGCCTAGCCAATTATCCCTTAGACACACCTGGATGCACTTATGTGATTTTGCAGAGTCCTTCAAGTCTCCATTCGTCAATGCTTCTTTTGACAGCACGTCTTTGGCCCCAAGGTAAGGGACACATTATCCAGGTGTGAAAAGGATGGAAAGACCCTGTCTGCTGTCAGTGTACATTTTTCCACCCCTCAAAGATCCTTTTCCAAGAACAATGAGGTAGTGGAAAAATGTGGTTCAAAAAGTCCCAGTGAATTTTCCAGGACGTATGTGGCAGAGATTCCTCTAGGGGTAGAGGGGGGAACTCCAATGGTAGACACCCCCCCCCACGGTAGAGGTGGCCAGGGGTTCAGAGATTTTTTCTTTGGCAGACCCTTCCAGCGCTCTTGAACAGAGGCCTGATTGCTCCACATCTGGAGGCAATCAGGGATTGATTATCCCTGCACCGAACAGCCTCGCTAGACATAATCAAAGATACGTGGGTGCAGAGGATTATTTCCAGAGGTTATTTTCCTTCCACCTCCAATCTCAAGAAAGACCCCCGATGTTCCACCATCAGAGGAAACAAGCAGCAATTCAAACACAAAAGGTACTAGAAAAAAGGGTCATTCAAGAGGTCCTGCCAGATCAGATACAATCCGGAACTTACTCAAGGTTCTTTTTTGTGCCAAAGAAGACAGGGGACTGGAAACCAGATTTGGATCTCAGCAACCTAAACAAATCAGTTCGATGCACCAAGTTTTGGATGATCACGGTTCAGTCCATTCTCCCTTTCCTGGACAAGGACGACTGGATGTGTTCAACAGACCTTCAGGTTGTGTACTATCGTGTAAAGATGAATAGATGATCCAGAAGGTTTTTACATTTCCAGCTGGAAGCCAGTCATTACCAGTTCAGTGTTCTGTCCTTTGGTCTCTCCACAGCCCCTAGGGTGTTTACCAAGTGCATGGCAGTAATAGCAGCTGACTTAAGACTGCAGAAATTCTGGGTGTTTCCACATCTGGATGACTGGCTTATTTCTGCCCTGACCAGGCATCAACTGATAATGACAAGAGAAATGGGTCTTCTAACATGCTCTCCTCAGGGGAATAAACATAAACTACAAAAAGTCTCATCTGGAGCCAGCTTAAAGCTTAGAGTTCATAGGAGCACTTCTTGACACAAAGTCAACCATTGCTTCACTTCCTCCTTCAAGAAGATAATCTGCAGTACAAAGATTTTACCCCACTTGGTCCTTCAGGCTCTGGGAGCAATGGCAGGGGCAATAACATTAGTACCATTAGCCATATTTTATTTGAGAATCCTTCAGTGGATGCTTGCCACGCAATGGTCAATACTTTGTCAATCCATGTCTGCTCCGATTCAAATCACCCACTTATGCAAGAGAGAGATCTCATGTGGTGGATTCACTCAGATCAAGTTCTACAAGGCCGTTTGTTTCCCCTCAACCAAACAGCATAGTGGCCACTGACACTTCCCAGCTGGAGGGGGGGGGCATTATCTGGGCAAGAATATCCAAGGCACTTGGTCCCCTGAAGAGGCCAATTTGCATATCAATGTCATAGAGATGAGAGGATGCTCTTCCTTCAGGGACAATTGCAATTCAAATGGACAACATGTCATTAGTTTGATACATCAAAAAACAAGAAGGGACCCTTGTGCCAAAAAGTGGTCAGGGTGTGGCAATGGGCAATCTCATCCAACCACTTTCTTATAGCAACACACATGCAGGGGAAGTCCAACATGACAACAGACAAACTGAGCATGTGCATTCTTCTACCTCACAAGTGGTCTCTCAACAGGACTGTGGCAGAATTGGTTTTCCGTCAGTGTGGCCAGCCTTGCTGTAATCTTCTTGCCTCTCACCCAAACAACAAATGCAGCGGCTACTTTGCCTTCCTCCCTCCACAGGGGGAATCACCAAGAAATGCTGTTCTCCATGATTGGTCCCCAGTCTTCTTTATGCATATTCTCCAATTCCACTGATTCCAAAATTCCTGCAGAAAGCTGCCAGGTTGAAGGACAAAGTAATCCTCATTCACCTTACTGGCCTCATCAGATTTGTCTCCCCTTCCTGTAGCCTCACTTACTTCACCAACCTTGGATTCTGGATCTGACTCCAGACCTCCTGTCTCACCCAACAGGGTATGATTCATCCAGATATACCAAACCTCAGGCTTACGGCTTGGTTTCTCCAATTCCATTAATAGCCAGACAACCTATGCTCTCTTCACCTGTCCGACAAATACTGTTATCTTCCCATAAACCATCTACAAGGAAGCTTTATGCCAGTAAATGGGAAAGATTTGCTTACTGGGCAGTTCAAAATAGTATTCATCCATTTTCAATTTCAGTGTACAACATTCTTACATTTTTGGCTTCACTTTTTAATGAAGGAGCTAGCTCATCAACAGTTAAGATCCAGTTAGCAGCAATTTCAAATTTTCATATGGGATTTGATGGTTTTTCAGTCGCTTATCATAAACTTTGCAAAGCTTTTTTACATGGAACGCTTCTGTTAAGACATCCCTTTAAAGATCGTACCCACCCATGGGATTTGAATTTAGTACTGCAAGCACTTATTCACTTCCCCTTTGAACCTACAGCTAAATATGATCTTAAATATCAATCAAAGGGCACTGCAGAGGTACAGCAGTAATTCTCCAGTCCAGAGATCAAAAAATAATTTTAATGTTCTCTAACTAAATCACCATGCTTTTCGTCCTTCCTTAAGACATCATCAGACAGTAACATCACCAAGTTCCCTCCAGTTAAGTACCTTAATCAGTTATACTAATTATCTCTTAACTCCAAAATTAAATCAAATTAAATATATTGAATACATTAAAAAAACACATACTCTCATTATTCTCAGCTTAAAACCTGTCATTTCATAAAGTATAAACATAAGCATACATCACATTTTGTATGATAAACATGTACAACATAAATTCCATTTTACATGAATAGAGGATTTTTAAACAACTGTGAAATAAAATGCAAACATATAGTTAAATTTACATCATTTGCTGCCCTCCAGTGCCCCAACTCTCACATGATGGCTATTTAAATAATGAAATAAATAAATAGATATTGATTAAATCTTTACATCCTTGTATCATTATACCCAGGTATTTTATTAAGTCAGTGCATTAAATGTTATCAATCTTTTCTGATGTGCAAAATGTATAATATATATACAAACATATTATATATAAAATATGTAAAAAAATATATAAAAATATATGTAACAAACTCAGTGTAAAAATACTAAAAACTATACATACTATAAATATTAAATAAAACTTATATTTGTATAAATGCACATTTATTAAAATCTAAAATTAGTAACTTTGTAGAAAATCTTTTTTATAGCCTGGCAGCCCTCAATTTTAAAATAGGCTTCAGGGAGATATTTTCATTTAGTCTTGTAGTACATCTCCCGATATTCTATTTTGGTCTCCCATGGTTCACCTCTGGGATCTTGTGGGACTACTTCCTGGACAAAAAATGTGCATTTTGTTTTTATACAATTCAAAGTATGTTTGTAAAGGACATTTGTAATATATTTCTTAATATAATATCTGATGTTGTCAGTCTTCATTCATCCTGGACTGATGGGTTTGGTTCTGAATATCAGAACCAACTTGGTTGCTACTACAGTTCGCGATGACCAAAAAGCCTTTGAGCTTAAGCCTTGCCCACAAGGCCTCTCTCCTAGTTACTTCAGATCTCGTTAGCTGCTTCCAGAGACAGACGTGTTTGCCAGAGCTCTCAAGCTAAATCAGGTGTTTGCTATTTTATCATCTATAAACATCACTTCCCTAAAGAATTTTTCTTCACTATAGTTCTACTTCTTTCTATGTGTTTTCTGCCCTCTCCCTTTTTAGTCAATACTAAATTGTGTTCTCTGCCATAGTTGGTAGTTCTCTCTTTCCTGTACGGTTTATACTCTGTTCTACCATTGTTGGTAGGTTCCTCCTTCTTGTTAGATATATAAAAAAAAAAAAAAAAATCTTGCTATTTTTTTTGCTTTCCTCCCCTATCTTGTTTGAGTGTGGGAGTGGCTGTATGTGACAGTTCTCCTGGAAAAGTATGTTTTCTGTTTTCCATTAAAATCTAAAGGCTCTTATGTTTTTTGAGATATGCCAGAAATGCGGCAGGAAATTTCCTTTTTTTGTGATGGCTTTCCTCTTGCTATGCTTCTGTTTGAGTCAGGTACTTCCACATATAGTTGTGTTGGTGGTAAAGAGATAACACAGTGTCATTGAGTTTTTATGAAGGACCTCTTGTTGTGTATAAGAATAAGCTTTTTTTGACTCACAGAACATCTCTAGTGCTGACAGAGAGGAAAGTGAAGAGATTTAGACAGTTCAGTGCCACCTTCTCCCTCGGCACCATCTTTTAGAAAGCTCAGAGCTTCAGTTCATTTAAGTCCCTCTGAACTGACTGCTTCCAAGCATATTGCTTCAGTTCCGACGGCACCTTGGAACTGATAGCTTTATTAAAATCTGGATCTTCGGAAGTGAAGGGCCTTCGGTTCCAAAACAAATACATGTTAAGGTGCCAAAACTATTGGAGCAGAGCTCTCCATCGGTGCTGACAAGAGAGACCCTCGTCGGCACCAGCCATGCCAGTGTTGAACCTTTTCCAGCATATCAAGCTTGAGTTCTGTAAAGAATAATATGTCCTTTGAATATGAAACTGGTTTATACAGGATATTTTGTTACAAATGTATTTCAACTATATGACATGTGAATAACAAACTGATTTGCACAAATGTTTATGTTACAAATCTATTAGAACTGTATGACATTTGACTATCAAAATGATTTGCACAAATGCTTAGAACTGTATGGCATTTGACTATCAAACTGATTTGTATAGCTGCTTATGTCCAAATGTATTAGAACTCTATGACATTTGAAAATCAAATTGCTTCTGCAAAGTTGCTAGTGCTGAAAGATATATCAACAGTGCACCCTGCTGCATAGGAAGGAAATATACATGCAGGTAGTAACTGAACTAAAATATTTATGTTTCAACAGAGGATACTGGCAGATCTAGAGATCTCTCTGGGCCAACTCTGTTCAACTCCAGGGAGCATGCATTCACTCCTATTTCTTGAAGTAGTTCTTGCACCTCAGAGCATCGGCACTCATTGATTCAATGCTAATTTTTACCTCGTCGGTATCTCTTCGGGGCAGGGAGGGACCTTTGTTCCATGGTTGTCCTTTTCAGTTCCACTGTCCCTTCCCTCTTCATGGAGTTTACGTTTTTGGGGCTATGAAGAGTCCAATCTACTGCACCCCCTTCACCAGTACTTTACCAACATATCCATGGGGACAGCAAATGCCCAGATGGCAGGGTTTGTGGCTATCTGATCCTTCTTTCTCCTAATAACCTTCCTACGGCCTTTCTTGAGAGGAAGTGCAAGAGGAAGCACTTACATTCCATGGAGAAATCTGTCACTGATGATGCTGAATTGAATGAAGAAGGATCCCTAAAGTATCCCTCGGATGATATCTCCATTGGAGACATCCTGGAACCACTAGAAGAGGGAGGTAACAAAAAGTTCCAAATCCTTCTCTCAGAGAAATCACTATATCCTTCAGCACCCAGCTTTCTATCCCTTGAGTGTTTCTGTTCACAGATGAGCTTATTCAGTTCATTTCTCTGTAGGCATTGAAAGGTCCTAACTACTTTTAGCCCACCCCCCAGTACTTCTGACAGAATTCTGTTCTTCCTCTGAACATTAACAGTTTAGCGCCAAGGTTATGTCTGTGGAGTCCATGGTTGTTGCAGCTGCCTTGGGAAAGGTACTGGCTATAAAAAGTTCCTGTTTTCACCCACCTAACAGAAAGTTTCAGACGATGGATAGATTTGGAGAGCAAGTTCTGTTTTTATTGATCTGTCCCTTAAGATCCTTGAATTCCTTGGCATCTTTTCCAGACTTTAAGGAATCTGCTTAAAGAGTTGTTATGTTGTTTCCTAGTCATCTACCTTATGGTCTGTGCCCAGCTCATCCACGACCCTCATTGCACTTGCAGACCAGCACGTTCAGGCGTTCCCATTGGGAGACATGCCTAGATGCGTCTGTGTGATTCTGCAGAATCATTTGGGTCTTTATCCGTCCATGTTTTTTTTGCTGGATTGTCTCCCTATTGCCCTCAAAACATTCAACAAGCATTATTTAAGTATCAGGAAAATGTTAAGACCTTTTTAGCCATAGAGATCCCTTTTCCTTTCCCACCTAAGTTCCTTTTCCAGGAATCAGAGGGACACTGGGGAAATATGATTCAAAATTCTAAGGGCCTTTCCAAGGCACACATAGAGGCAATTCTCCCAGGGTCACTTGAGGGGGAACTTTAATGGAAAATGCCACTCATGCAGCAGGAGTGGCCAGCAAAACCCCAGCTTCAAGGAATATTTCCTTGGTAAACCCTATCAGTGCTCCTGAAAGAAAGCATGATTATCTTCCTCTGGGGGTAGTTGGGCGGGAGGCACTTGCACTTAAACATCTGGCTATACAAAAATACAGAATGTTAAGTTGTCAATCTCGCCTTCATTCTTGCTGGATGGGTTAGGAGCCGAACCTCGGCTCCGACTCGGCCAATACTAAAGCTCGAGAGCTAATTCCACCGGCTCGAGGCTCCCCTATATCCCACAATGCTAGGCGGTAACTACTCAGATCTCGTTTGCCGCTTAGCTGACGAGGTGCTTCTTCTACCGGCTCTGGCAGGTTAGCAAGTTTTCTAATTAGAAACTTCTATTTCAACCCCTAATTGTTTTCCTTTTATCATAGTTTTATTTGTAGTTTGACAGTAGTTTAAATCGGGTCCCCCTCTAGTGTCTAAAATCCCTTTTTATCCCCTTTTTGACTTTTAGGCCTTTGGCCTCTTCCTCTCCATCCCTGATTTTATTCCTCCTCTGACTCCATTGAGTTCGGAGCCGGGGCTCATCGGAGCCGTGGCTGTCGGTACTTCGGAGCCGATACCTAACTTTTTGGCTCCGTCGTCTGCTCCGATTTCCTCATTGGAGGGATCTCGGCGCCGGGCTTCCCTCGTCGGCTCCGAGGGGGCAAGTGGCATCGGACCCTTGACCGACCCCGTTCTCCCTCTCGGAGCGTCGGCGCTGGTGGGTTCGGCTCCGACATCGACCTCGGAGCCGTCCCTGTTGGTGCCGGGAGGGTCCTTGTCTCCTCGGAGCGGGGACCTCCAGCCTTGCATGATGGGGGCGCCTTCGAGGTCATGCGGAGCGTGCTAGACCCAGTGTCTACCCCACAGTCGGCTCTGTCAGCTCCTCCCTGTTCAGTGCCTGCGGTAATTTCTACCCATCCCCTTGTATCAGACCGCAGAGAGCCAGCTCCTCAGGTTTCCCCATTGGGAATTTCCTCCTCTTCCGAGGCCTCTCCTGATCCGGTAGGAGAACCCCCTCGGAAGAGACAATGCAAGAGGAAGCACATTGATTCCCCTGAGTCTATCACCTCTGACACTGACTTGGAGGAATCTGAGGGTTCCCCTCGATCCCCCTCTGAAGATGTCTCCTTTGCTGACATCCTTGAAATCCTGAAACAGAGGGGGAACTGGCTCGCCCTTAACCCTTCAGAGGACGAGTCAGTTTACCTTGAGGCGTTTGGCTCTCGCCCTTCCACCTCCTGGGTGTCCCCTCCCTTTGACCCCCTTATGGAAGTGGTGGCAAGGAAGGCTTGGACGGCCCCTGATTCAGTGGAACCTACCCCAAGGAGGCCATCAAAATTTATTACTGCCCCTAAGAACAAGGACTTTCTATCAAAAGGTGTCTCTGTTGATGCCATGGTGGTGGCCACAGCCACTAAGAAGGAGTTAGCCAATCCTTCGGTAGCTGTCCATCCTCCTAATAAGGAGTCTAGGACCATGGACAGGTACGGTAAGCGGATGTTTTCCTCAGCGACCTTCTCAATGCGGTCGCTGAACTATTTTTGTCACTTCACCCGTCTCCAGAGAGATTTGCTCAAAGATATGGGTGAGGCTATACAGGATTCAACAGCTGAGGGGTTCCAAGACAAAATGAACTCCCAGTTGGCAACCCTGAATTCGATTGTTAACTCCTCCATGCGGCTTATCTCATACGCTGCTGATGGGGCAAGTAGGATCGCAGGCACAGGTATAGCTTTACGACGTCACGCCTGGATGCGGCTTTGCAATTTTGCAGACCCTTTCAAGGCGTCCTTCACCAACTCCCCCTTTGATGGCTCAACATTGTTTGGTCCTGAGGTGAAGGATACATTGACTAGGTGCGAGGTGGAAGGTAAGACTCTCTCTGCCGTGGGAGTCCGTTTTTCTACCCCTTCTAGACCTTATCCAAAAGGTCAGGGGGGGGGATATGTGGTTCCACAAGCCTCAGGGAGTCTCATCTGACGCACAAGGTCGATTCCCCTCTAGAGGCAGAGGGTGGAATAACAATAGACGCCGCCCTAGAGGCAGAGGAGGTCCGCAAAACCAGGGTAGCAGAGAAACTTTCTCTGATAAACCCTTTTAGCATCCCTGAGGAGCTGTCCGGCTGTCCACCTTCGAAGGCAGTCGGGGGCAGATTATCACTGTACCCAATAGCCTGGTTTTCTCTCACCCAAGACAAATGGGTACAGTCAATCATATCCGAGGGTTACAAAATTCCCTTTATTCACACCCCTTCCCAACCCAAAGGATCCCTTCCAGACCTTCCACCCAGTCTAAGGGAACAAGCAACACTAGAAATATCAAAGCTGCTATCAAAAAGACCTATCCAATCAGTCCCAGCAGACCAGCAAGGATCCGGAATCTACTCCAAATTCTTTTTGGTACCAAAAAAAAACAGGGGACTAGAGACCTATACTGGATCTCAGCAAGTTAAACAATTATATAAAAAAAAACAAAATTCCGGATGGTCACGCTACAGTCCATTCTACCCTTCTTGGGTCAGGACAATTGGATGTGCTCGATAGACCTTCAGGATGCGTACTACCACATCAAAATGCACAGACGGTCCAGGAGGTTTCTCCGCTTCAGGCTGGGAGCCAGTCACTACCAGTTCAGAGCCCTACCCTTTGGTCTCACTACAGCCCCCCGAGTGTTTACCAAATGCATGGCAGTGGTCGCGGCTCACTTGAGACATCAAGGAATCCAGGTGTTTCCATATTTAGACGACTGGCTCCTTACTGCCACCACCAGACATCAACTACTTCTAGCCAGAGACTTCACCATCCAAACTTGCCAAGCTCTAGGCATTTCAATAAATTTCGAAAAATCTGCCTTGTCGCCTTGTCAATCTATTACCTTTATAGGCGCCACCTTAGACACACTCAATCTTTCCGCCAGACTTACAGAGCAAAGAGTGTTAGATATCCGCAAACAAGTTTACCTTCTACTACAATGCAACAAGATCAAAGCCAGGGTGGTCTTGAAGGTATTAGGACTCATGGCAGCTACAATCACCCTTCTCCCCTTAGCTCGTTTTCACATGAGGATCCTTCAATGGATGCTGTTTACTCAATGGTCCTTCCAACAGCTCCCGATGTCTCACATCATATTAATAACTCAATCATGCAAGAATCACCTGTCTTGGTGGATCACATCACCTCAAGTTCTCCAAGGCAGACCTTTCGTCCCACCCCCAGTCGCCACGGTGACAACGGACGCCTCCCTGATCGGGTGGGGGGGCATTATCAGGGCAGGGCAGTCCAGGGCACGTGGCAACCTTTTGAGTGCCACTTGCACATAAATGTCTTAGAGATGAGAGCAGTGCTTTTAGCGTTGCAAGCCCTTCAACACTCTCTTCCCATGGGGACTATTGCAATTCAGACGGACAACATGTCCGTAGTGTGGTACATCAACAAACAGGGCGGAACCAGATCCTACCCCTTATGTCGAGAGGCAGTCAGACTTTGGCAGTGGGCGATTTCTTCTCAGCGTTTTCTGATAGCAACGCACATTCCCGGGAAGTCCAATGTGATTGCGGACAAGTTGAGCAGGGCCATTCTGATGCCCCACGAGTGGTCTCTGAAGAAATCAGTGTTGGAAGAAGTCTTTCAAAGATGGGGCCAGCCTTGCTGCGACCTTTTTGCTACTCCCCAAAACAGCAAGTGTCACGACTTCTTCACTCTCTTCCCGTTACCAGGCCATCCCACCAGAGACGCTCTAGTCCACGATTGGCCCCGGGGACTTCTGTATGCTTTTCCTCCCTTTCCACTGATATCTCAATTAATTCAGAAAGCTATCGCCTTGAGAGTTACAATGATCCTCATTGCCCCTTACTGGCCTCAACAGATATGGTTTCCGTTCCTCCATCATTACCTATTGGAGCAGCCTTGGCATCTGGACCCGGTGCCAGATCTGTTGACCCACCAGTCGGGCCAGCTGCACCACTCCCTTCATTCTCTCAACCTCACAGCGTGGTTTCTCCAATTCCTACCCTAGCCAGGCTTCCTTCAATCTCTCTTTCGGTCCGGAACATCCTGATACCCTCACAAATCTTCTACCAGGAAGATTTATAATAGTAAATGCACATAAATGTGGGAAGGAAACTCCAAATGCAGCATCAAAGAATATAGATCCCTTCACTGCACCTATCCAGTCTATCCTAGACTTTCTGGCAGAGCTCTTCCATTTAGGCTCTTCTTCTTCTACCATTAGAGTACAACTAGCTGCTATATCTAATTTTCATGTAGGAGTCTCAGACTCCAGTATCATGTCCCATAAGCTCTTCAAAGCCTTTTTAAGAGGTATTTTTCTGCTCAAGCCCCCAATCAAAGATCCCCCACCTCAATGGGACTTGAATTTGGTTCTGGCATCCTTGATCCTCCCCCCCTTCGAACCAGCGGCTTCATGCCCTCTTAAGCTGCTCTCATGGAAAACACTTTTTCTAGTAGCCATAACTTCAGCTAGAAGGGTATCTGAACTTCATGCTCTGTGCAGTCGTCCTCCTTACTTAGTTTTCCACAAAGATAGGGTGTCCCTCCGGACTAATCCGTCCTTCCTACCTAAAGTTTCCTCTGAGACAAATCTGAACCAAACGATTGATCTCCCAGTATTCTTCCCTGACTATTCCAACAGGTCGGAACAAAAGTTAAAGTTTCTAGATGTTCACCGCCAACTTAGATATTATTTGGACAGGACTAAACAGTTCAGGAAATCTGATCAACTTTTCATGTCTTATGCAGAAGGGAAATTGGGCCTTCCAGTTACTAAGGTGTCCCTTTCAAGATGGCTTACCTCTATAATTACCTTCATCTATGAAATCAGACATCAAAAACTGCCTTCAAGACCTAGAGCTCATTCAACTAGGGCATTAGCTACATCTGTAGCTTTTCAGGACAGGCTGCCCATAGATTCCATTTGCACAGCAGCCACTTGGGCTTCTCCTCATACCTTCATTTTACATTACAAATTGGATATGGCCTCCAGAAACCGTGCCAACTTTGGTTCCACTGTTCTCAAGAGTCTGTTCCGATAGGCAACCCGGATTAAGGTGCTGGGGACGCGGTTCCATCCAGCAAGAATGAAGGCGAGATTGACAACTTAACATTAAGAGGTTATGTACCTACCATAACGTTCCATGTTAGTTGTCTTCTTCTCGCCTTCTTTCTTGCATCCCACCCTCCTTCCCCCTAGCCTGGACAGACCAATAGGAAATTTTGGGATCTTCCTTTAGAGTTTCCTTCCCACATGTTCTACCACCTCTGTTCCCCCTTTTATGTTTGTGGTAGCTTACATTCAGGTTTATATAGAGGTGGGTTCTTTTTTTCTCCATACTATGGAGACCAGAACTGCTTGGTTTAGCTATCAAACGAGATCTGAGTAGTTACTGCCTAGCATTGTGGGATATAGGGGAGCCTCAAGCCGGTGGAATTAGCTCTCGAGCTTTAGTATTGGCCGAGTTGGAGCCGAGGTTCGGCTCCGAACCCATCCAGCAAGAAAGAAGGCGAGAAGAAGACAACTAACATGGAACGTTATGGTAGGTACATAACTTCTTATTCTAGAGTACAAAAAGAATATATGCAGAGGTTGTAGCATACTCTTTTCATTTTCACCCCCAGTACACAAGAAACTCCCATATGTTCAATCCAATAAAAGTGATTCAGCAGTTACACATATACAAAAACTGCCAAAAAAAAAAAAGAGAGAGAGAGAGAGAGAGAAAGAGTCATCCTAGAATTCCCACTAAACCAGAGAGAATCCGGAATTTACTCAAGATTGTTTTTACTGTCAAAAAGGCAGGTGTCTACAGACGAACCTTGGTTTTCAGGGTCTATATTATATATTCAAACTTTCTAAACTTCAAATCCCATATGTTCGACAACATGTGATCGAAGTTTAAAAGTTGGAATATATAATAATAAAAAAAAAAATCACTTACCTTAATGGTGCAGGCAGGGGGGCAAGCCCGCCTGCACCCCCCACACCCCCCCACTTAAATATACCAACTCTGAAATCGCACTTCAGTGCAGAAAAGGGAAATTCTCCCATTCTGCACCGAACAGCGCCGTTACGTTTAACCTTCGAACTCTTGAAATGTCGATCATATGGTGTTGACCATATGACATTCGACATTTCAAGTGTTCAGAGTTCTAATAGGAACCTGGTATTCAGTGTTCTGACCAATTTGGCTCGCCAAACGGAATTCTCTGTGGTTACACTTCAGAACATTCTTCCATTCTCAGAAAAGGATGATTGGATACAGCTCCGTAGACCTTCAGGATGCATATTACCATATTACCATATTAAATAGACAACCCCCCCAGAAGGTTTCTCCACTCCCAGCTAGTAGCCAGTCATAACTACTTCAGGGTTCCTTTCTTTGACCTCATTATAGCCCCCAGGGTGCTCACTAAATGCATGGCAGGAACAGCAGCTACCTTGAGACTGCAAGGGTTCCATGGGTTTCCATATCTGGGTGACTGATTCACTACCGCTCCGACTAGGCATTTGTTACTAAAGCAAGAGACTATGTTCTCCTAACTTGTACATACCTAGGGACAACTATAGATGTTATGTTGTCCTATCTCGCCTTCATTCTTACAGTGATGGGTTCGGAGCCGATTCACGGCTCCGACTCGGCCGAATACACAGCTGAAAGTCTCAAACCTGACTCATGGCAAGAAGGTATCCCACAATGCAGTGGTGTAATTCCTCAGGTCTAGTTTACTGCTTTACGAGGTTGGATACGCTCATCTTGGCTGTGGCTAGGTTGTGACAAATTTTCTCTTATTTTTCCTCTAAACTGTTATATTTGCTAATAGATAGCTTATCTTCTAATTATATTTAATTTGTTGCGCATTTTATTGTATTACTGTTAGATAGTGATTGTTTTATCCCCTTTGGCATGGCTTTTGCCTTCGCCTTGTAGGCCTACTGGTATCCCTTGTAGTGGTTGTTATTTCTGTCTGTTAAGTTTATCAGTAGCTCATTTAAGTTAGAGAGCTAGTTGCCCGTTTAAGTTAGAGGGCTTGTAGTTTATTGATGTCTTGTCTAGAAAATAGGACCATTTGAGTTAGAAGCCCTATTTTTCTCCCCTGGTTGCCTTTTCCTTGTGTTTCCCGTAGTTACTGTTCAATGTATCTTTAGTGTTTCAATAGTCAATAACTAAATTTTTCTTGTTGTTGTTGTTGTTGATTTTGCGGTCTTAACTTAACTATGTCTAAAGACCCAAAAGAGAGAGAACATAAGCCTTCTGGCTTTAAAAAATGCCAGAAGTGCTCACAAAGAATGTCCATCACAGATGGACGTGTTATATGTATTTATTGCCTTGGTGCTATTCACCTACAAGAAGACTGCACTTTTTGTCACTCTTTCAGTGCAAGAGTACTTCAAGAAAGGAGAAACAAATTGATTCTGAAAGGGCTCTTAAAACCAACTTTTGAGGAAGCCATCCATAGTTCTTCTTCTTTTCCTTCCTCTAAAAAGGAAAAGTCTCAAAAAAGACATTCACCTGCAACATCGGCTCAGTCGGAGCAGCCAGTCAAATTTCCAAAAATCTCCAAAGCCACTACCTCTTTGGCTCCACAGTCCTCGGAGCCGTTGGAGGTCATATTAGTTGACAAGCCTGGTACTTCGGCTCCAAAGTCCTCGGAGCCGCAAAATACCTCAACTTGGAGCTGGCCCATGGATATTTCACCGGTTTCCCTGACATTGAGATCTCCAGTTCTGTACAGGTATCGCTCTCCATCCCTATCTTCCAAGTCCACCAGGAGCTTATCAGACAATGACATGGAACGGGTGTTGCGCAGACTCCTGAAGTCGCCGGCGCTGACTAAATTATTCTCGGCTCCCACCCATTTGGTCTCGGAGCCTACTGTACCAGTTATACCCACTGTTGTTCCTCCTCCGAGCCAAGCTGGTCCTTCGGAGCTAGAGTGCTTGGTACCGCTTACTGTGGATCAGTTGGTTTTGGGACCCCCTTCGGTCTTCACGGAGCCGACATCTGCTCCGACTCTCTCAGCGCTGTCCGGGGAGTTTGGGAGCCAGGGTTCCCAGGTTGGACCCGGGGGGGGTGGATTCTTGGCACCAATCTTCTTCATTGCCGAGTGTACCCCTCGAAGCATCGGCCTGGGTTAGTTCGGCTCCTACATCAGCCTCAGGTCTGATCTTGTTGGTTCCGGTGCCTCCCTCTGTCTCTTCGGAGCCGAGGGAGTTGGCGGGATCCACCTTTGAGATGATGAGGAGTGTGTTGTCTACCCATTCAGCACCACAGAAGGATACTAGTACTCATCCCCCTAAGGCACCAACTACTGTCTCGGCACCACCCATTCCACAGGACAGCAGAGATTCAGAGTCTCAGGATCCCCCAATGGGCGAACCCCTCTCCTCCGAGGCCTCCCCAGAATATCCTTCTGAGGAGCCACCTCAGAAGAGAACTTGCAAGAGGAAGCACGTAGACTCCCCAGATGAGTCCATCACTTCAGACACTGACCTCGATGAGTCGGAAGGGTCCCCATGGTCATCCTCTGATGATATCTCATTTGCAGATATTCTAGAGATCCTGAAGCAGAGAGGCAGCTGGCAGGTCACCACCCCTTCTGATGAGGAGTCAGTGTATCTGAAGGCTTTTGAATCTCAACCTTCAGCCTCCTGGGTGTCTCCGCCTTTCAGTGAGCTAATGGACCTGGTTAGTCAAAAGGTGAGGGAGTCACCTGATACTATGGAGCCAGTCCCTCGGAGGCCAAACAAATTCTTGTCAGCTCCGTCGGGAAAGGATTTTCTAACGAAGGGTGTACCCGTAGATGCTTTGGTGGTGGCAGCAGCCACCAAGAAGGAACTTACAGAGACTTCCTCAACTGTTCATCCTCTGAATAAAGACTCTTGAATGATGGACAGATACGGGAAGCATGTATTTTCGTCAGCGACATTCTCACTGCGATCTCTGAACTACCTATCCCACTTTACAAGGCTACAAAGAGATCTCCTGAAAGAGCTAGGAGATACTCTACAAGGTTCATTAGCTGGGGGGGGGGGTGAATGAGAAGGTCTCCTCCCAGCTGTCCACCTTAAATTTCATTGTCAACTCGTCCATGAGGCTTATATCCTACACAGCAGATGGAGCAAGCAGGGCAGCGGGTTCCAGAGTTTCCCTTAGGAGGCACTCCTGGATGTGAACGCTGAACTACCTATCCCACTTTACAAGGCTACAAAGAGAGCTCCTGAAAGAGCTAGGAGAGTCTCTACAAGGTTCATTAGCTGGGGGGGGGGGGGAATGAGAAGGTCTCCTCCCAGCTGTCCACCTTAAATTTCATTGTCAACTCCTCCATGAGGCTCATATCCTATGCAGCAGATGGAGCGAGTAGGGCAGTGGGTTCCAGAGTTTCCCTTTAAGTCTACCTTTACTAACACCCCTTTTGATGGTTCCTCACTCTTTGGACCCAAAGTAAAAGACACTCTCACCCGATGCGAACAGGAAGGAAAAACTCTCTCTGACATTGGAGTACATTTTTCTGTACCTTCAAGACCTTATCCTAAAGGCCAGAAGAGTGGAAAAATGTGGTTGAAAAGATCCCAGCGAGTTTTCCAGGATGCATGGGATGATTGCTTCCCCAGGGGCAGAGGGGGAGGAAATAATGGTAGACGCCACCCCAGAGGCAGTGGGGGCCCGCAAATCCAGGGTGACCGTGATTCCTTTTGCGGACGCCCTTATCAGTGCTCCTGAAAGGAGGCCCAACTGCTCTACTCTGGAGGCAGTCGGGGGACGTTTATCGATGTACCCAAAAACCTGGCAAAATATCACAAGAGACAAATGGGCACTAAAAATAATATCCAGAGGATACTCCATTCCATTTTCCAATCCTGTTCCACAGACCAGAACAATCCCGGATGTTCCACCCAATCTAAGGGAGCAAGCAACTATAGAGATTCAAAAGTTGCGGCACGAAAGAGTTATCCAAGAAATCCCTGCAGACCAAATAAGATTTGGAACTTACTCAAGATTCTTTTTGGTGCCAAAAAGAACAGGGGACTGGAGGCCCATATTAGACCTAAGCAAATTAAACAAATCAGTCAAGAAGTCAAAGTTCCGAATGGTGGCACTGCAGTCTATACTTCCCTTTTTAGGAAAAGATGGTTGGATGTGCTCAATAGACCTTCAAGATGCTTACTACCACATAAAAATGGACAGGACATCAAAAAGGTATCTACTCTTCTGGCTGAGAGTCAGTCATTACCAGTTCAGAGCTCTGCCGTTTCGTCTCACTACAGCCCCCAGAGTGTTCACCAAATGCATGGCAGTAGTCACGGCGCACCTGAGGTGTCTAGGATTCCAAGTGTTTCCCTCTCTAGACGACTGGCTCCTATCTGCCACCACCAAGCATCTACTCCAACAAGCCTGGGATTTAACTTTGGACATTTGCAATCAGCTGGGTATTACAGTCAGCTTTCAAAAACTGTCTTGTTGCCTTGTCAACATATTACATTTATACGTGCAGATCTAGACACCTCCTCTATGGTAGCACGTCTTCCAACAGAAAGAGTTGTAGCACTCAGACAGCAGATACTTCACCTCCTTCCAAAGACCAAAGTGAAAGCAAAGATAATTCTAAGATTACTAGGAACAATGGCTTCCACGATTGCACTGGTCCCTCTTGCCAGAATGCACATGAGGATTTTTCAATGGCTGTTGTTCTCCTAATGGTCACGTCAAGAGCTTCCGATGTCTCACCTCATCAAAATAACAGAATCATGCAAGAACAACTTAAGATGGTGGATACACTCCACTCATGTGACCATAGGGAGACCCTTTGTTCCATATCAACTCATAGCTACAGTGACCACAGACGCTTCCCAGATTGGGGGGGGGCATTATCTGGGAAGAACAGTCCAAGGTACATGGCAAGAACATGAGGCTCACTTGCATATAAATGTCCTTTAGATGAAAGCAGTTGTTCTTGCGTTGTAAGCACTTCACGACTCTCTCCCTCTATGGACAGTTGCGATACAGTTAGACAATATGTCGGTGGTTTGGTACATTAACAAGCAGGGAGGAACCAGATCTTACCCCCTTTGTCCAGAGGCCCTAAGAGTTTGGTAATGGGCAGCTTCTTCCCAGTGCTTTCTAATAGCAATGCACATTCCGGGGAAGTCCAACGTGATAGCGGACAAGCTGAGCAGAGCAATCTTAATGCCTCACGAGTGGTTTCTCAATCAGAATGTAGTGGACATTATTTTCCAAACATGGGGTTAGCCTTGCTGTGATCTTTTTGATGCCAAGTGCAGCAACTTCTTTATCCTAATCCCCCCTCCAGGGGAGACACCGAGAGACGCACTTGCTCACGATTGGCCTTCGGAACATCTGTATGCTTTTCCTCTCATACCAAGAGTCATTCAGAAAGCACAGTACTCAGGAAGCAGGATAAATCTCATTGCTCCTTACTGGCCTCACCAAGTTTGGTTCCCCTTCCTTTGGCATCATCTTCAGGAGAATCCTTGGACTCTGGACCCAGTGCCGGATCTGCTGACTCATATGTCAGGGGAGCTTCATCCTTCTCTCCACATCCTAAACTTCACAGCTTGGCTCCTCCACTTCCCAATTTAGTCAGGCTTCACAATTTTACTCCTACAGTTAAACATATCTTAATGTCCTCTCATAAAGCTTCCACCAGAAAACTGTATTCTAGCAAATGAAAAAGGTTTTCCTTTTGGGCTCAAAACAGGAACATTAATCCTTTTTCCTGCACCTATCCATTCTGTTTTGGAATTTTTGGCAGAACTGTTCCAACAAGGTTCAGCTGCAGTAACCATCGGGGTTCAACTCGCTGCAATGTCAAATTTCTACATTGGTAATTCTACCTCCAACTTAGTATCACACAGGTTGTGTAGAGCCTTCTTAAAAGGTGGCTCCTTATTAAGACCTCCGTTAAGGAACCCCTTTCTCCTTGGGATTTAAATTTTGTTCTGTCTCATCTTACGTTACCACCCTTTCAGCCCTTGTCATCTTCAGACCTCAAGTTCCTTTCCTGGAAGACCTTGTTTCTAGTGGCTATAACTTCTGCTAGAAGAGTATCAAAGTTGCAAGCTCTTTCTATTAAACCGCCATATTTGATTTTTCATAAGGATATGGTAACCTTGCGAACTAATCCATCTTTCCTACCCAAAGTCTCTTCACCAAACAACATAAATCAATCTATAGAGCCTCCATTGTTCTTTCCTAATCATAGCAACAAGGTAGAATACAAATTACATCAACTAGACGTGCATAGACAGCTCAGATTCTATTTGCATAGGACCAAAGACTTCAGAAAATCTGACCAATTATTCGTATCCTTCTCTGATGCAAAAAAAGGGTAGCTCAGTTTCTAAAACTACTCTTTCCAATTGGCTTTCTAATTGTATTATATTTATCTATTCCTCAAATCACAGAGCTGTACCTTTCAAAGTGAAAGCTCATTCTTCTAGAGCAATGGCTACATCATCTGCTTTTCAAGCCAGAATTCCGATGGATAATATTTGTGCAGCAGCTACTTGGAGCACTCCACATACTTTTATCATGCATTACAAAGTGAATTTGGCCTCCAGGGACAGGGCCTCCTTTGGTTCCACAGTGCTTAAAGGTGTATTCCCGTGAGCCACCCAGGGTAAAGGTGCTAGGGACGCTGTCCCATCATTGTAAGAAAGAAGGTGAGATAGGGCAACATAACATAAAGAAGTTATGTACTCACCATAACATTCCATGTTTGTTGTCCATCTTGCTGTTCATTCTTATGAAACCTCCCTCCTTTCCCCTGCCAAAGACTCCTTGTGGACCTGGTGGATGTTTTTTACTGCCTTCAGGAGTTCTTTGTTTCAGTTTGTTTCTCCTTCTATTAGGTATATATTTGTATATATTGATATATATGTGTATATATATATATATATATATATATATATATATATATATATATATATATATAGATAGATAGATAGATATGTAGCTATGTATATAGTGTACATATCATTCAGCAGTAGCAGCAAATAAGATCTGGAGAATTACACCACTGCATTGTGGGATACCTTCTTGCCACAAGCCAGGTTTGAGACTTTCAGCTATGTATTCGGCTGAGTCGGAGCCGATTCATTGTAAGAATGAACGGCGAGATGGACAACAAACATGGAACGTTATGGTGAGTACATAACTTATTTTTATGAAAAAATCACTATTGATGTTTACTCATAGAGTTCATAGGTACAATTTCCGATTACGGAAGCCTTCATAGCCCCTAGGTTTAAGGCCTTGTGGCAATTACATGAGTTATCTTGGCAAAGTATCACTGGTGAACTCTTCAATGGCTACTTGCTTTTCAGTGGTCAGTACCTTATTAACTTATGTAGGATCCATTTTTAACATCCAGTCTTTTCAGAAAGATATAGATTGGAGGTTGCACTCAGAAGAGATTCCTCTTGGCTCTTTCCTTGTTCTCACCGTAGCCAAGGTCAGAGTGCCAACGGATGTCTCCAAATGGTGCAAATGGGCATTATCTGGACTAGACACTAAACAATTCCCTATAAAGGCCAATTTCCATATCAACGTTCTAACAATGAAAGCAGAGTTTTTTAGCGTTGCAAATCTTTTAGGTTACTCTCCATTTGGGAACAGTTGCGATTCAGTCAGATAATATATTGGTGGTATATCAGCAAACAGGAGGGACCAAGTTTTAACTTTTTTTTTGTCGGAAACACTGACAGTATGACAATGAGTGTTTTTCTCCTAACCAATTCCTAATAGCAATGCATATTCTGAGGAGCTCCCATACGATAACAGTCAAATTGAGCAGGTCTATTGTTCTGCCTTACGAGTGACCCCTTATTTCAAATATGATAAAAAGGTTTCTTCAACTGAGGGCCAGTCTACATGCAGCCTCTCGGCCTCATCCCTGAACAGCAAGTGCAGCAACTACCTTGACCCTCCCCCAAAGGGAGTCACCAAACAATACTCCCTTACACACTTGGTCGCTGGAATTTCTATATGCTTCTCTCCATTTCCCCTAATTCCAAGATCCTACAGAAAGTGATACAGTTGAGGAGTAAAGTAATTAGCTTTACTCCATATTGATCTCGACAAACTGGGTTTCCCCTTTTTTTCTTGGTCTTATCTGATGTGAAAACCATGGACTCAGGACCCAGCTCCAGACCTTATGTCCTATCCAGACAGTTTGACTCAACTGAACATTCTGAAATTCAACCGACTACTTGATTTCCCCCAATTCCAGTCATGGCCAAGCGGAAGTATCTTTCTTCCCTAGTACGTCATATTCTGTTAGCTTCCTGCAAGCCATCCACATGTAGGGTCTGTACTTACAAATGGAAGAAATTTCACCCTTTGGACCTTTGAAAAGGGCATTGGCTCCATTTTGATTCCAGCTGACAAAATTCAAGACCTTTTAGTTTCTATTTTCAACACAGGAGCTTCTCCTTCAACTGTTAAAGTCTTGCTAGTACGTCTCTTTCTTCAGGGGCTGTGTTATTAAGACCACCTTATAAGGATCTTACCTCACCTTCGAATCTGTGTTTTGGTCTTAAGTTCATCTGTATGACCACCCTGCCAACCTGTTGCTAACTGTGAGTTGCAAAACCTTGGTCCTGGAAAAAGTTATTTCTTAGTGGAAATGGCTTCTGCCTAAGGAATTTTCCAAAAATGCAAGCCTTATTATGTAAACCTCCATTCCTCCTTTTCAGAGAGATGGAGTCTCCCTAAGGATAAACCCTTCCTTTATACTAAAGGTGATGTCACACACCAGAATAAATCATACTGTAAATTTGCTAGTCTTCTATCCCAACCTTTCAAACAAAGGTGAATATTGTTTATATTTATTACATGTTCACAGTCAGTTATGCTTTTATCTGTATACAACAAGGTTACCTTTGCCAAATGGTTCAAAAACTGTATTTCATTTGTCTAGCACAGAAACAAATTGATATGCCTGTTCCTTTAAAAAGCTGTTTGAAAGTATTGTCTTCTTCCGTTGTTTTTATCTTCACCCTCTATGGATGATATATGTGCAGCAGCAACTTGCATTACTCCAGACACCTTCACCATCTGTTTCTAATTGAATTTGGTCTCCAGGTGAAAAGACTCATGTGGTGCAGTGTCATTCGTAAATATACACCCATGAATCTTCACAAGATTAAGAGTAGCTGTGGTCTCTGTCCCATCAATCAAGGATAAATGAAGACTGACAACATCAGATAAAGAAATTATGTACTTACTATAGCATTCCATCTGTGTTGTCTGTCTTCATTTATCCTTGACTTCCCTGCCTTCTTCCCTCTGTCCTAGCAGTTGTTTTCCAGGAACAGGCAATATGAAGACCTTATTACTGATTATGTATAAAAGGTTCCAGATATGGCCTCTATGAAAGCATTATGTTATGTCATCTGTTTTTTTGCAAACTTGATCTGTGGTAATTAGGAGAGAGGCATTGTGGGTAGGGCATAAGCTCAAAAGGTTTTCAGTTATGCTGTAGTAACGGCTGAGTTGGTTCCGATATTTGGAACCGAACCCATCAGTCAAGGATAAATGAAGGGGTCTATATTATAACATCGAAGTCTAAAAACTTCGAATGTTATAATATCGAACCCAGTAGAGCGAACGCTTGAAATAGTGAAGCTGCAGAACACCGAATACTTTCCTAGGGAAAGCATTCAGTGGGCCGTTTCTGCAGCTTCACTATTTCCTCAACTGTGGAGCGAAGGTTACGGACCCGGTTAAGGTAAGTGTGCGAATGAAGGTGAGTGTGCAACTGGGCATGGGTTAGGTGAGTTAGGGTTAGGGCGCGGGTCAGGTAAATGTGCGATTGTGTGGACGTGAGGGTTAGGGTGGGGTAGGTGAGTTAGGGTTAGGGAGTGGGTAAGGCGAGTGTGCAATAGTTAGGGACCTTAGGGTTAGGGTTGGGTTAAGGTAAGTGGATAGCTAGTGGTGTATGTTTAGTGTAGGGTTTTGTGAAGTGTATGTGTGTGGATTATTTATTTTGGTGTGCTTGAGTTGTGTGTATGTTTGTCGGAACAGCAAATTTTTTCCCTGGGAAAAAATTTGTTATTCTGAGTGTTTGGTTTTCTGGTGTTTCGATTGAATGGGTTCAGTATTATAACATTCAAAGTTTTTAGACTTCGATGTTATAATATAGACCCAAATGAAGATGGACAACAGAGAGGGAATGTTATGATAAGTACATAACTTCTTTATAAGTGTTCGTAAATTTTTCACTTAAATGCTCTTTCAGTTTTCCCCACATAGAAAGCTGAACAACTTGTGCACTGGGCAATATATATCACCCCTTTATTGTTACAGTTTGTATAACAGTTGGATAGTATGTATCTGTCTCTACTCTGTATATAAATGCTTTCATTGTTACTAATATAGGGACACTGAGAACATGCTCCACATTTAAATGTGCCTTTCCTACTTTTCATATGTCCTTTATCTTATAGATGATCTCTTTCTAGCACATATTTGATGTTGTACCCTTTCTTAAATGTAAATTTTATAGGTTGTTTAAATATTCCGTCTAGATCCAAAAGCTAGCAAATATCTCCCAGTGCCTAGTAATTATATCTTTAATAACATTAGCATCTCTATTGTAATTCATTGCAAATGCAGTCGTATGTGCTAGACTTTCTCCTTCTTCCATTACCTGCTTGAAGCTATTAATGTTATGTTGTCCCTGTCTTGCCTTCCTTCTTGTTGGTTGGTTGGTTTGGAGCCGATCCTCGGCTCCTACTTATCCGTATTCTAAAGCTCGAGAGCTTCCACTGGCTCAAGGCTAGACCCTATCCCATCTCGTTTGTTGCTTGAAGCTTCGAGATTGCTGGAGACTGGCTCAGGCTAAGTTTTGATTTTTTTATTATTTTCTTTGCTCTAATATCTTAAAATCATTAAGGAACATTTTACTATAGATTAGTAGTAGTTATTTTTTGGATCCCTATCTCTGTTTTGTCATTGTTGTTGTTGTTCAGGCCGTTGTTTTTCATTCAGGCCTATCCCCCTCCCTTACAAATCCATTTTTAGTTAGGGGATTCGTCCTTTGCTTTCAGCTCGTTTCAGTTAGAGGGTTCCCCTTATTCCCTCCTTCTCCCTTTGCAGCTTAAGGAGTTAGCCATTTAACAGATGAAAACAGATGCAGAAGGAATCACCACTGGGAAATAAACCTCCGTTGTAGTTCAAAAAACGTCTTTATTGTAGTACAAGGAATAAAAATGAGCGCTTTCGCGTAGATTAACTACGCTTCTTCAGATGTAATTACAAAGAAAGAAATACACTGTTTTATACACAAGTTTTGGCGGTCAAACCAAGCAATCAATCAATCAGCTAACTTAATAGATGATTAGTTATTTAAAGTGCTCCTTATTTTTAAAACGCTTTATGCCCAATGCACCATCATCTAGAATGTTATGTAACTCTATTTAAAGCATATAGAGCAAATAAAACATGAGTACTTCAACTTTATATCATAACGTAAGTAAACCCCTGAAGGTTCTATAGTATATTATGTCACTTAATTATAAAAAAACTCTAACAAACATTACATTAATTCTATGTAATCTTAAAACCTTAAAAAATCTTAAAATGTTGAAAACATATTTAGAACATTGTTATAATGTAGGATGTTAAGTTGTCAATCTCGCCTTCATTCTTGCTGGATGGGGTTCGGAGCCGATCCTCGGCTCCGACTCGGCACTTGCTTAGCTTGAGAACTCCTTTTACCAGCTCGAGGCAACCCTATATCCCATGATGCAAGGCGGGACTACCCCAGATCTCGCTTTGCGCTTTGAAGAGGTCTCCTTTTTGCCAGCTGAGGTAAGTTTGAATTTTTCAAACAGCTTAGTCAGGGTTTATCTCTCCCTTGTTCCTTTTTATAGTGTGTAGTGTTTATACAGCCCACCCTATTTCCCCATATAGTTAAAAACTTCTAGTTTTTATAAAAAGTTTAAAAATTTTCAGTTAGGCCTAGGCCTCCTTTCTTAATCCCTATCTGTGTGTCTGTGTTTGTTGGGATTAATTGTGTGACTGTTTGGGGTGTGTGAGTGTTATTTTTATTTTTTTTCTTGGACTATGTCTAAGGAAGTAAAGGTCTCAGGCTTCAAGAAGTGTGACTCGTGCTGTCAGAAAATGTCTCTGACAGACGGTCACACTTCTTGTGTTTACTGCCTGGGGCCTTTACACCTGCAGGACTCCTGTGCTTTATGTCAATCTTTTAGCCAGAGAGTCCTGCAGGAGAGGAGGAATAAGTTGATCCTCCGTGGCTTACTAAAGCCAGAAGGTTCACCCACTAAAACTGGGTCTAGTAAACCTTCTAAGCCACCTAAGGTTCAGGCTACAGCTTCTAAGCCTTCCTCGGTGGCTCCGACTCCTTCGGAGTCGAGATCGGCTCCGGCCGGAGCCGATCTTTCTTCTTCTCAGGTGGTAGGGTCGGTTCCGACACCCAATCTGCTGTTGCCTTGTCGGCTCTGGCTGGAGCCGACATATTATCCAGTATCGGAGCCGAGAAGCCTTCGGCTCCATCTGGAACCCAGAGGACGTCGGCTCCGATGGCTTCGTCCAAGAAGAGATCTCGGTCCCCTTCTTTGGAGTCTATCCACTCGGCTCCGGGGTCTCCTCTTTTGTCAGAGCGGAGTCATCGGAGCCGATCTTCGAGATCTTCCAGGCTGTCTGACCACGATTTAGAGAGGGTGGTAAGCAGGCTGTTGGAGTCGCAGGCACTGGCCCAAATGCTCCATAGCCCGTCTCAGCAGACTTCGGCTATTGCTTTACCCCTTGAACTTCCTCCTCCAACTCCCCTCCAGAGTTCGGAGCCGGAGTTTCGGGACAGCGACCGTGTCGGCGCCAGAACCGATACATCCCTTTTTGGCTCCGTCGTCTTCGGCTCTGATCTCTTCCATGAGACCTTCCTTGGAAGGATCCGGTCGTCGAGTTTCCCTTGTCGGCTCCGAGGGGGCTAGTGGCATCGGACCCTTGTCCGACCCGCTCTCCCTCTCGGGCTTCGCTTTGGTAAGCTTGGCACCGACATCGGCCTCGAGCCTTCCCTCTCAGTGGAGCCGGAATTCCTATTTCCTCAGAACGGGAATATTCCGCCTCCCGGGAGGGAGCCTTTGAGGTGATGAGGAGTGTCCTGGCACCTGAGCCAGGTCAACGGTCCATCCCTTTAGCTCCTCCCTCTTCGGTGCCTGTAGACGCCTCTTGCCAGCCTCTTGCTCTCAGGCCCAGGGATCCATCGCCCCAGGTTTCCCCATTGGGAATAACTTCCTCTTCCGAGGTTTCTCCTGATCCTGCAGGGGAACCCCCTCGGAAGAGGACGTGTAAGAGGAAACACACAGACTCCCCTGAGTCTACTACATCTGATACCGACTTAGATGAGTCGGAGGGTTCCCCACGGTCCCCCTCTGAGGATGTCTCCTTTTCAGACATCCTTGAGCTCCTCAAACAGAGGGGGAATTGGCCCTCCATTGACCCATCCGAGGATGAGTCGGTATACCTGGAGGCTTTTGGATCCCAACCCTCCACCTCCTGGGTGTCTCCGCCTTTCGACCCACTTATGCAGGTAGTGGCTCGGAAGGCGTGGGCAGCTCCAGATTCTGTGGAACCGGTCCTCAGGAGACCATCCAACTTTATTACGGCCCCTACAGACAAGCAGTTTCTTTCTAAGGGCGTCTCTGTGGATGCTATGGTGGTGGCGGTGGCCACCAAGAAGGAACTTGCGGATCCTTCAGTACCTGTCCATCCTCCTAACAAAGATTCTAGGACCATGGACAGGTATGGAAAGCGGATGTTTTCTTCAGCGAACTTTGCTATGCGTTCGCTGAACTACCTTTGTCACTTCACCAGGCTTCAAAGAGATATTCTCAAGGAACTAGGTGAAGTGGTCCAGGATCCTTCTGCTGCTGGGGCTCAAGAAAAGATTGCCTCACAGCTAGCAATCCTGAATTCCTTAACCAACTCCTCCATGCGGCTCATATCCTATGCAGCCGATGGAGCGAGCAGAGCCGCAGGCACAGGAGTGGCTCTTAGACGTCAAGCCTGGATGCGGCTTTGTAATTTTGCAGACCCCTTTAAGGCGTCCTTCACCAATACCCCCTTTGACGGTTCGGCTTTGTTTGGACCTCAGGTGAAGGAAACCTTGACCAGGTGTGAGCAGGACGGCAAAACTCTTTCTGCCGTTGGAGTCCATTTTTCCACCCCTTCTAGACCCTATCCCAAGGGTCAGAAGGGAGGGAAGATGTGGTTCCACAAAGCCCAAGGAGCAGCGCCGGACACACGTGGGCAGTTTACCCCCAGAGGCAGAGGGGGTAACAATAATAAACGCCGCCCTAGGGGCAGAGGGGGTCCTCAGAACCAGGGCAACAGGGAGTCTCTTCCTGAGAAGCCCTTTCAGCATCCCTGAGGTGTTGCCCGACTGTCCACCCTTGGAGGCAGTCGGGGGAAGGATTTCGCTGTACCCAGTAGCCTGGCGTTCCCTTTCACAAGATATGTGGGTACAGTCGATCATATCCGAGGGTTACAAAATCCCCTTCGAAAGGTATCCCGTACCTCAACAATCCCTTCCAGACATCTCACCCAGTCAAAGGGATTTGGCAGAACAGGAGGTTACAAAGCTCCTAGAAAAAAGAGCCGTCCAGACTGTTCCGGCAGACCAAGTAGGATCCGCGCCTACTGAGATTCTTTTTGGTCCCCAAAAGGACGGGAGATTGGAGACCAATATTAGACCTAAGCAATCTAAACTGATTTGTCAAGAAGGCAAGATTCCGGATGGTCACGCTTCAGTCCATTTTGCCCTTTCTGGGCAAGGACAACTGGATGTGCTCGATAGACCTTCAGGACGCGTACTATCACATAAAGATTCACAGGCGCTCCAGGAGGTTTCTCCGCCGGCTAGGGACCAGTCATTATCAATTCAGAGCCCTGCCCTTTGGCCTCACTTCAGCCCCCAGAGTGTTTACCAAATGCATGGCAGTGGTCACAGCTCACCTGAGACGTCAAGGATTCCAGGTGTTTCCTTATTTGGACGACTGGCTCCTCTCCGCCACCACCAGGCATCAGCTTCTTCAGTCCAGAGACTACACTCTGCAGCTTTGCAAAAGTTTGGGAATTTCAGTGAATTTCGAAAAATCTTCTCTGCGGCCTTGCCAATCTATCACCTTTATAGGCAGAATTAAACACCGTCAAGTTGTTAGCCAGACTAACAGATCAGAGAATTCTGGACATCCAAAAATACGTTCGGATTTTATTGCAGAGCAACAAAGTCAAAGCCAGATTGATACTAAAAGTTCTAGGTCTTATGGCTGCGGCCATTGTTCTTCTACCACTGGCTCGCTTCCACATGCGTCTTCTTCAGTGGATGTTATTCACTCAGTGGTCGTTCCACAGTCTTCCGATGAGACACGAAATCTTAGTCACACAATCGTGCAGGACTCATCTGAACTGGTGGATATCTTCCCCTCTTCTTCATCAGGGCCGACCATTTGTTCCCCCTCCTCCGGTTGCCACAGTCACTACGGATGCCTCTCTGATCGGGTGGGGGGCGGGCATTATCAGTGCAGGATGGTCCACGGGACGTGGCAACCCATAGAATACCATCTGCACATAAATGTCCTGGAGATGAGAGCGGTGCTTTTAACATTGCAAGCCCTCAACGACTTTCTTCCCGCAGAGACTATTGCAGTGCAAACGGACAACATGTCCGTGGTCTGGTACATCAACAAGCAGGGCGGGACCAGGTCCTATCCGTTGTGTCGAGAAGCTCTCAGACTTTGGCAATGGGCAATCTCCTCTCATCGGTTTCTGATAGCAATGCACATCCCCGGCAGGTCCAACCTCTTGGCGGACAGGCTGAGCAGAGCCATTCTCATGCCTCACGAGTGGTCTCTCAATCAATCTATAGTGGACCAGATTTTTCTGAAGTGGGGCACACCTTGTTGCGATCTTTTTGCTACACCCCAAAACAACAAGTGCCCGACTTCTTCACCCTCTTTCCCCTACCAGGCCAACCCCTGAGAGACTCTCTAACCCAGGATTGGCCCGGGACTTCTGTACGCTTTTCCTTTTCCCTTGATTCCACAAGTCATTCAGAAAGCCACCGTTTTGAGGGCCAAATTGATTCTCATTGCCCCTTACTGGCCTCGACAAATTTGGTTTCCGTCTCTGCATCGTCACCTCCTGGTGCAGCCCTGGCATCTGGACCCAGTTCCGGATCTTTTGATCCACCAGTCGGGTCAACAGCACCGGGCCATTCATTCTCTCAACCTCACTGCTTGGTTGCTCCACTTCCTTCCCTAGCCAGGCTTCCTATGATCTCTGATCCTGTCAGAGATATCTTAGTAGCTTCTTTGAAGTCGTCCACCAGAACCGTTTATGCTAGCAAGTGGCGACGTTTTTCCCTTTGGGCAAACTCCAGGCATATTGATCCCTTTACTGCTCCTGTGCATTCTGTTTTAGATTTCCTGGCTGAAGTTTTTCAGTCAGGATCTTCTTCATCTACAGTCAAAGTTCAACTGGCGGCTATTTCCAAATATCATGTTGGCTTGCAAGATCATAACATTATGTCACATAGACTATGCAAAGCCTTTCTGAGAGGAGTTTTACTCCTGAAGCCACCAATAAAACATCCTCCTCCACAATGGGATCTGAATTTAATGTTAGCATCCTTGATTTTACCACCCTTCGAACCATCTGCTTCATGTTCCTTGAAGTTATTGACCTGGAAAACTATATTTTTACTGGCTGTCACTTCAGCAAGAAGGGTTTCCGAGATTCAAGCTCTCTGCATCCGTTCCCCTTACTTGGTTTTTCACAAGGACAGGGTATCCTTGAGAACAAATCCGTCCTTTCTCCCCAAAGTTGTTTCTCAAACTAATATTAATCAATCCATCGATCTACCAGTCTTTTTCCCTAATTATTCTGACAGAGCTGAACAAAAGCTTCATTTTTTGGATGTCCATCGTCAGCTCAGGTACTATTTGCATAGAACTAAACAATTCAGGAAATCAGACCAATTATTTGTCTCCTATGCAGAAAACAGGAAAGGTCTCCCAGTATCAAAAGTGACCTTATCCAGATGGTTGTCTTCCACCATTTCTTACGTGTATTCGCTCAGAGGCAAGCAACTACCTTCTAAACCAAAGCACACTCAACCAGGAGTCTATCCACTTCTGCAGCCTTTCAGGATAGACTACCCATTGATACCATTTGTGCAGCAGCTACTTGGGCCACTCCTCATACCTTTGTCTCTCATTACAAATTAGATTTGGCCTCCAGGGACAGGGCCAGTTTTGGTTCCACAGTTCTCAAGAGTCTGTTCCATTGAGCCACCCGGGATACAGGTGCTAGGGACGCGGTCCCATCCAGCAAGAATGAAGGCGAGATTGACAACTTAACATTTAGAAGTTATGTACCTACCATAACGTTCCATGTTAGTTGTCTTCTCTGCTTCTTTCTTGCCCTCCCTCCTTCCCCCTGGCCTGGACAGATCTTGAAGAGTTTCCTCTTCTCAGGTTGTTCCCTCCTGAGTCTTCAATAGAGGAGTCCTTTGTTATGAACTTGTTTTTCCTAGTTCTACTAGGTTAGTCCTTAGCAGGGTATTTTAGCTACCAAACGAGATCTGAGGTAGTCCCGCCTTGCATCATGGGATATAGGGTTGCCTCGAGCTGGTAAAAGGAGTTCTCAAGCTAAGCAAGTGCCGAGTCGGAGCCGAGGATCGGCTCCGAACCCCATCCAGCAAGAAAGAAGGCGAGAGAAGACAACTAACATGGAACGTTATGGTAGGTACATAACTTCTAATTATATGTTTCATAAACATTAGTACCATTTCAGACGTCAAAATGAAACATAAAACCATGAATGAAAACATATAAGTCTAGTTCATTCTATGTACATGTATAATCTATTTAACCAAATGTTTATCAAAAAATTAATTATTTTATATATATATATATATATATATATATAGCAATTATTATAATAAAATTATTACTATAAAATGTCATAACTCAGTTAATTAATTTTGACAATAATATATTAAAATATTAAAAATACTGTATTAAAATGAGTTAGCCATTTAAGTTAGAGGCTCTTCTCAGTTGTGGAAGTTGTCATTTAACTTAGAGGCTCTCCCCCTTCCGTTACCTCTCCTTACTTTAAATTAAAAAAAAAAAAAAATATATATATATATATATATATATATATATATATATATATATATATATATATATATATATGTGTGTGTGTGTGTGTGTAGATATATTTATATATAGATATATATATATATATATATATATATATATATATATATATATATATATATATATATATATATGTATATAATAATTTAGACATAGTGTTGTTTATTGTAGAGTGGTATACTTCTCCTTTCTTGATACTTAAAGCTATATTTTTTTTGTTGTTCTTGTTGCTGTTTGTGCGTATCAACAATGTCCGAAGAAGAACCCAAAGAATCCAGGCCCTCTGGATTTAAAAAGTGAGACTCTTGCTCCCAAAAAAATGTCCCTAACTGACGGACATACTAGCTGTGTTTATTGCCTGGGAGTGATGCACCTACAGGACTCGTGTTCTATTTGTCATGCTTTCAGCGCTAGAGTCCTGCAGGAGAGCAAAAACTAACTCACATTGAGAGCTTTATTAAAAGGGCCCTTTCACACACCATTGGAAGGGAATTAGGCAAGAAAACCAGACAAGTCCTCCAAACTAACATCTCCGTCAGTTCCGACTTCGGGGCCGTCGAAGCAGAAAGCAAATCTTCCAGTTTGTCAGATCTGAAACCTTTCGGGTCTGACTAGACTTATCTCCTGCGGTTCCATCAGTGTCCTTGGAACCGTCTAGGAGTCACAAGAGAACTAGGTCTCCTTCCTTGGAACCGGTACTATCCGCTCCACAGTCACCGCTTCTCCAGTCTGTGGCGGGCAGTCACCGATCATCCACCCACTCCTCTCGGCTGTCCAGGAGCCTTTCAGATAATGTTGTGGAGAGGGTGGTGAAGAGGCTACTCAAGCTACTCAAGACACTGGCTCTCACAAAAATCTTATTGAGCCCAGCCCATATGGATGTGGAGCCGAATATTCAACCTCCCGGATCGTCTATTCCTCCTTCAACTCACTTGAGCTCGGAACCGGAGTGCATGGAAGTCATTATGGTGGAACCGTCAGTTCCAAAAAACCCCGGTCTCTCGGTTCCGATATCCACTCCGATCTGCTCAATACCTCCTTTTATCGAAGCATCTGAGTCCGACCCCACTCTCCCTCTTGGAGCTTCGGTGCAGGTGAGCTCGGCTCCCACATTAGCCTCGGAGCCATCGCCCTCGGTGTGGGAGAGGTCTCTCGACTCATATAGGATAGGGGCCCTCTCAGGCTGGGATCATGGTGCCTTCGAGGTGATGAGGATTGTGCTGTCCTCTCAGACAGCTCCTCCCTCGACTTCAGCTACTCCGTCCCCTGTAGAGACAGTGTCTTCCTTCTCACCACCCCTCTATTCTAAGCGTAGGGAGCCAATCCCCCAGGATTCCCCATTGGGTGACCCCCTTCTTCTGAAACCTCCCCAGAGCACCCCCTTGAGGAGGTCCCTCGGAATAGGCCATGTAAGAGGAAGCATTTGGACTCCGCTGAGCCTCTGACATCGGACACAGACTTGGAGGACTCAGGAAGGGTCCCCACGGTCCCCCCTCTGAGGATGTCCATTCCTGGACATCCTGGAAATCCTCAAGCAGAGGGGTGACTGGAAGTCCCTTTCCCCTTCTGAAGATGAGTCCTTGTGCCTGGAAGCATTTGGTTCCCGACCCTCCACCTCTTGGGTGACTCTGCCCTTTGACCTACTGCTAGGGGTAGTAAGTCGAAAGGCGCGGAGCTCCCTAGAATTGATGGAACCAGTTCCCCGGACATAACTGTAACATAAAGTTCATAACTGCTCCAGATGACAAATCTTTTCTGACCAAGGGCGTGCCAGTTGATGCTGTGGTGGTGGCGGCGGTCACAAAGAAGGAATTAGCAGAAACCTCTACGTTTGTCCATCTGCCAAAGAGTCCCATACGATGGACAGATTTGGAAAGCGTGTCTTTTCTTCAGCGACCTTTACTCTTAGGTCACTGAATTATTTATCCCATTTCACCCATCTCCAGAGGGATCTCCTGAAAGAGCTTGGAGATACCCTACAGGATCCTACAGCTGCGGGAGCTACAGATAGAACTATTTCTCATCTTGCAACCTTATCTTTGGTAATTAACTCCTCCATGCAGGTTTTTTCCTATGCAACTGATGGAGCGAGCAGGGCTGCAGGCACAGGAGTCACCTTACGCGCCTTTGTCAGTTTGCGGAGCCCTTCAAGTCCTCCTTTACCAACGCCCCCTTTGATGGCTTGTCGTTGTTCGGGCCTAAGGTAAAAGAGACTCTCACCAGGTGCGAACAGGATGGCAAGACTCTCTCTGCCATGGGAGTACGTTTTTACGTGCCTACTAGACCTTATCCCAAAGGTCAAAAAGCCAGAAAAATGTGGTTCTGGAAATCCCAGGGAGCTTCGCTTGACACACATGGTGATTTTTCTCCCCGGGGCAGAGGGGGAATAATATTAATGGGAGACGCCACCCTCACGGCAGAGGGGGTCCGCAGAGTCAGCGACAGAGATACGTTCTCTGGTAGGCCCTTCCAGCGCTCCTGAAAGGAGGCCCGCCTGTCCACCTCTGGAAAACGAGTCATCCAAGAAGTCGCTGCAGACCAAATCGGGTCCAGAACTTACTCTAGGTTCTTTTTAGTACCATAAAAAACAGGGGACTGGAGGCCCATTTTTGATCTCAGCAGACTCAACAAGTCTGTCATGAAGACAAAGTTCCAGATGGTGCACTGCAGTCCATATTCCCCTTCCTGTTGGATGTACTCCATCGATCTCCAGGATGCGTGTTACTGTATCAAGATGGACAGACGATCCAGGAGATTTCTGCACTTCTGGCTTGGAGTCAGTCACTACCAATTCAGAGCTCCACCCTTTGGCCTTACCACAGCCGCCAAGGTGTTCACCAAATGCATGGCAGTAGTCACGGCTCATCTGAGGCATCTAGGATTCCAGGTGTTTCCATATCTGGATGACTGGCTCCTTACCGCCACCACAGAGCATCGACTAACCGAGACAAGGGACACCACAATCCTCCTCTGCTCTCAGCTAGGCATCACTATAAACTATGAAAAGTCTGCCTCGTTGCCCTGTCAGTATATTACATTTATAGGGGCAGATTTAGATACCAAAGACATGATAGCAAAATTGCCTCAGGTGTGGGTGTCAACCATTCGACACCAGGTTGAAATATTAATCGTGAGAAAAAAGACTCAAGCAAGATTTGTTCTAAAAGCCCTGGGCTCAATGGCGGCAGCAATAACACTAGATGTTCTGTAGTCCTATGTCGCCTTCATTCTTACACTTGGGTTCGGAGCTGAACCTCGGCTCCGACTAGGCAATTCTCTAGCTTAAAATCGTCTGGTTGGCTCGTGGTAAGGAGGTATCCCATAATGCATCGCTAACGTATTCCAGATCTCGTTTGCCGCTCATTGAGCTCAGATGTGCTTCTTCTTGGCTGTGGCTAAGTGAAAAATTTTCTACTTATTTTTTTTCAATTTATTGCTTACCTAAATATCTGTATTCACTGATTTAGTGATCGTTCATAACCTGTGTCTGTTTTAAACATTTTGTGGCATTGTTTGTTCTGTTTGTTCTGTTTTTGCTGTTGTTGATTGGCTGTCCTACCATTAGCCTTTTTGTGTGTATCCCTGCATTGCTCGTCTCTACTTGCTGTACAATTGCTTAATTGTTGTTCTGTTTCTTCTCACCAAGGGCTAGGACCGTTTAAGTTAGAAAACCTAGTCTACCCTGTTCTGTTGCTCATGTCTTCTTCCAGGGCTAGGCCCATTAAAGTTAGAGGACCTAGTCCTCTGTCCGTTATTTCCTTCTTCTCTTAGGGCTAGGCCCGTTTAAGTTAGAGGACCTAGTCGTCTATCTGTCTGTCTTTATTGTTTCCACAGGACTTAACGTTTATTTAGAGGTAGTCCTTGTTTGGCCTTTATTGGTTGTCTGGCATTGGTGTTTATTAGTGTACAGTTATGTCTAAGGATGCTAAGGACCACAAGCCTTCTGGCTTTAAAAAATTACTAAATATGCCCAGAAAATGTCTTTGACAGATGGGGATAATCTTTGTGTCTACTGCTTAGGTGCTAGTCATCTTGAAGAGTCTTGCTCATTTTGTCATGCGTTTAGTCCCAGTGTTCTTCAAGAGAGAAAGAACAAACTCATTTTGAATGGCCTGTTAAAGCATTATTTTGAGGATGAGTTGGCTTCTTTGTCCTCCAGTTTTAAGTCACCATCTTCCAAAAAGGACAAAGCCAAATCCACTAAAAGGCAGTCTCCCACTCACTCAGTGTCTACAGAGCCACCAGACAAAATTGCCAAATTGACTACATCCTCTTCGGCTTCACTGGTTTCGCTGCCGACAGAGGGTTCTGATGTGGAACAATCAGTTTCAGTTCCAGAATTTTCAGAGCTGATAACTAAGTCTGTGCCTCGGAGCCAGTCATTTGAACTTCGCCTGGTCTCTCTGACACTCAGATCGCCTATCTTTCAGCAGTCTAGGTCCCCCACTTTATCCTCCAGGTCCTCTAGGAGCCTTTCTGATGAGGACATTGAGAGAGTGGTGTGCAGTCTCCTCCAGACCTCGGTGCTGGCAAATTTACTTTAGGCTCTGTCCCAGTCAGCTCTGGAGCCTAATGTGCCCATACACCCTGTTGATGTTCCTCCTCTGAGCCACTCCAGCACATCGGAGACAGAGATGTCGGTGCCATCTGCTATGGAATGGTTGGTTCCAGCTACCTCAGTTGGACTCTTGGTTCCAATATCTGCTCCAACCCCTTTGGTGCTGTCCAGTCAGGCCCGAGGGGGACGCTTGTACCCAAACTTTTTCGGTTCTGAGCCTACCTCTCGGTGCTTTGGCTCGGGTGAGTTTGGACCCCACATCTGCCTTGGAGCCTATCGCCTCAGCACCGAGGACTGCCTCTGCACCTTCAGAGTGGGGGGCATTCTCAGAGCTGGGAGCGTCGGCTTTCGAGGTGATGAGGAATGTTCTGTCCAAGACTTCAGTTCTAACCAGGGGTACCAACACTCTTCCCCCTAAAGCACCGACTTCAGTCTCTGTGCCCTCTCTCATCCTACACAGCAGAGACTCACAGCCTCAGGAAACCTCCATGAGTGGTCCCCAGTCTTCTGAGGTCTCCCTAGAATATCCTTCTGAGGAGCCTCCTTGGAAGAAAACTTGTAAGTAGAAACATGTTGACTCCCCCAATGAGTCCATTACATCAGACACTGATCTTGAGGAGTCAGAAGGGTCCCCCAAGTTGTCCTCTGATGATAGTTCCTTCCTTGAGATCCTGAAACAGAGACAGCTGTCCCACACCTCCCCTTCTGATGAGGAGTCAGTGTACTTGAAGGCTTTCGGGTCTTAACCCTCCACCTCGTGGGTGTCTCCACCTTTTGACGAGCTACTAGATCTAGTGAGTCGAAAGGTGTGGGAATCTCCTGATAATGTGGAACCGGTTCCTAGAAGACCTAATAAATTCTTGTCAGCACCTCAGGACAAACATTTTCTTACTAAAGGTGTGTCAGTAGATGCCATGGTGGTGGCAGCAGCCACCAAAAAGGAACTTGCTGAAACTTCCTCCACTGTCCATCCACCAAACAAGGAGTCTCGAACGATGGATAGGTACGGGAAGCGTATCTTTTCTTCAGCAGCATTTACACTCAGATCACTGAACTACCTGTCTCACTTCACTAGGCTCCAGAGAGATCTCCCGAAATAACTGGGAGATACTCTACAAGATAGCGTATCTGAAGCAGTGTCTGATAAGTTTAATGCACAGATGTCTACCTTAAATTCTGTCGTAAACTCCTCCACACGGCTGATATCTTATGCAGCGGATGGAGCGAGTAGGGCAGCGGGTTCAGGAGTTTCTTTTAGAAGACACTCCTGGATGCATTTGTGTAACTTTGCAGAGGTCTTTAAGTCTACATTTACCAACGCCCCCTTTGATGGGTCCTCATTGTTTGGACCCTAGGTAAAGGACACACTCACCAGGTGCGAACAGGAAGGGAAATCCCTGTCTGCCATGGGAGTCCATTTTTCTGTTCCTTCTAGACCCTATCCAAAAAGGCAGAAGGGAGGTAAAATGTGGTTCAAAAAGTCTCAGAGGTTTTTCCAGGACGCACAGAGTGATTCCTTCTCCAGAAGCAGTGGAGGAGGAAATAACGGTAGACACCGCCCTAGAGTCAGGGGAGGCCCGCAGAACCAGGGAGACCGTGATTCCTTTTGTGGTCACCCCTACCAGTGCTCCTGAAAGGAGGCCCAACTGCACGTCTCTGGAGCCAGTCAGGGGATGTATATCCTTATACCCAGAAGCCTGGTGTGATATCACTGAAGACAAGTGGGTACTAAGGATAATTACCAGAGGATACCGTATTCCCTTCTCTTTTCCCCCTCCTCGGATCAGACGAATCCCAGATGTTCCACCCAGTCACAGAGATTCAGCAACTCTAGAAATCCAACAGTTGCTCATAAATAGAATCATCTAACCCATCCCCGCAGACCAAGTAGGATTAGGGACTTACTCCAGATTCTTTTTGGTGCCAAAAAGAACAGGGGACTTGAGACCCATCTTGGATCTCAGCAAATTGAACAAATCTGTACAGAAGTCCAAATTCCGAATGGTCACTTTACAGTCGATACTGCCATTGTTAGGGAAAGATGTTTGGATGTGCTCCGTAGATCTTCAAGATGCGTACTACCACATCAAAATGGACAGAGCATCAAGGAGTCACTTATACTTCTGGCTGGGGGTCAGTCATTATCAGTGTCACACCCTGCCCTTTTGTCTCACCGCAGCCCCCACGGTGTGATATGGCAGTGGTAACGGCTCACTTGAGACGCCTAGGATTCCAAGTGTTTCCGTACCCCAGGTGACTGGCTCTTTACTGTCACCACCAGGCATCTACTATTACAGGCCAGGGACGCCACCATTTCCACTTGCCTGCAGCTAGGGATTACAATAAACTGGCAAAAATCTGCATTATCGCCCTCTCAGCATGTGAATTTTATTGGCGCTGAAATAAATACCATCACAATGAGGGCTTACCTCCCCATAGAGAGAATTCAGAAACTCAGCCAGCAAATTTTGTGTCTGCTTCCTCAGCGAAAGGCAAAAGCAAAGACATTGCTCAGATTGTTAGAGATGTTAGCCTCTACAATAACATTAATTCAATTAGCCAGACTGCACATGAGGGTTCTGCAGTGGTTACTTTTTGCCCAATGGTCACTGCAGCATCTACTTCTTTCTCACCCCATTCTGATAACAGAATTGTGCAAACAGGATCTTCGCTGGTGGACCCATTCAAGTCATCTGACCACAGGCAGACCTTTTGTTCAGTCTCCCCCTGTTGCCACCGTGATCACGGATGGCTCTCAGATGGGGGGGGGGCATTATCTAGGGAGAACAGTCCAAGGCACGTGGCAAGAACACGAGGCTCATTTGCATATCAGTGTCTTGGAGATGTGAGCAGTGCTTCTGGCATTGCAGGCACTTCACAGCTTTCTTCCTAAAGGGACGATTGCGATCCACTCGGACAATATGTCAGTAGTATGGTACATAAACAGACATGGAGGGACCAGATCTTATCCCCTTTGCAGAGAGGCCCTTCAAGTGTGGGAGTGGGCAGTGTCTTCCCAACGTTTTCTGATCTCAATGCACATTCCGGGGAATACCAACATGATAGCCAACAGGCTCAGCAGGGCTATTCTGATGCTCACGAGTGGTCTCTGAATCCACACATTGCGGAACAGATTTTTCGCAGATGGGGTCAGCCATGCTGCAATCTTTTTGCCACCCCTCTGAATGCCAAATGCAGCAACTACTTCACCCTGATCCCCCCGAAGGGGGAGGCACCCAGAGATGCACTCGTTCACGATTGGCCCTCGGGACTTCTCTATGCATTCCCACCATTTCCCCTGATATCGAAGGTAATTCAGAAAGCAAGATCCTTGGGAAGCAAAATGATCCTCATTGCTCCTTACTGGCTTCATCAGATTTGGTTCCCCTTCCTCAGACCTCATCTAATGGACGAACCTTGGGCTCTGGACCCAGTGCCAGATTTACTGTCACACATGTCAGGGGTGTTCCATCCATCTCTCCACACCCTCAATTTGACAGCTTGGCTGCTCCAGTTCCATCTCTAGTCAGGCTTCATGACTTTTCCCCTGATGTTGTACATATTCTGACTTCTTCTCACAAACCTTCAACTAGAAAGACTTATACTAGTAATTGGAAAAGGTTTTTTTTTGGGGCCCGTGAGAGAAACCTCGATCCTTATATAGCTCGCATCTCGGACATTCTGGAGATCCTTACTCAGTTGTTCCATCAAGGCTCAGCAGCTGCCACTATTAAAGTTCAATTGCCAGCTATTTCTGCCTTTCAATTGGCTTATGATCCTAACCTTATGGCGCATAGATTGTGCAGAGCTTTCCTTAAAGGAGCCACTTTATTATGACCTCCAGTCATAGATCCTGTGGCACTCTGGGATTTGAATTTTGTACTTCAAAAACTTACTTTGAGTCCTTTTGAACCTTCAGCAACCTGTGACCTCAAGTTCCTGTCATGGAAAACCATATTTTTAGTGGCCATTACATCTGCAATGAGGGTCTCAGAACTGCAAGCCCTCTCTATTAACCCCCCTTATTTGGTGTTTCACAGAGATAGGGTTTCCTTATAGACCAACCCTTCATTTGTCCCTAAGGTCTCTTCTCAGGCCAGTATTAATCAATCCATTGAATTACCTGTGTTCTTCCCTAACTTTTCTGACAAGGCAGAGTACAAATTTCACTAGCTTGATGTTCATAGAGAATTGCAATTTTATCTCGATAGAACTAAGAATTTCAGAAGGTCAGACCAATTGATGTTCTTCGTCTCACATTGCTGCAGTCATAACCTGTGGGTAGTCCGCTGTCCTCGGTCGGCCCGAATATTAAAGAGTTAGGCTGGCGTCGGTCATGGGCGCCCGGAGCTGACGTCAGTACGTAGTAGTACTTAAGCGCATGACCGACGCCATATCCTCAGTCTTTCTTGCCGCGTGGTCTGAAGCAGAAGCAGCGTTTGCAAGTGCCGTTCGGCGTTCTGAAATTTTCAGTTTTCGAGTTTCAGACCGAAGACCAGTTGGGCTAAGTACCCCGTTGGGGAAAATTATTGTCTTTTCTTGCCTCAGTTAATCCGGATGTCAGAAAAAGTTAATAATTGTATTTCTTGTGGGAAACAGATACCTCATAGGGACTATCATTCTCTCTGTATTCCTTGCTTAGGGCCTGAACACGACGTAGTCGGGTGTCGCTTTGGCTAGATTTAATAAGCGCACCATTAAACGCAGATTAGACTGTGCTAGGCTTGTTTTCTGTAAGCGGTGTAACTACAACATGCCGTCGGATCCTCCGACGCCCGCTACCGCAAAAAAGCGAAAAGATAAATCCTTAAGGTCTAAACCGGAGGAGTCGTCCGTTGCGGACGCCGGTTCTATGGAATCTACGGTTGTATCTGTGGATCCAGCCGAAGTCTCGGCTGAATCCCAGGGGGAACCTTTACTTTTGCAGGAGTTGGCCTCTCCGGAGTTAGGTCAGGCCGAGGGTGCTTCTCAAGTTACTGTGGTTCCTTCCTTGCAAAAGGTTATTAGGCCTTCTACTTCAGTCACTAAAGGCCCTGCTAAGGCTAGACCTGGTATTTCTGGTACGGGCCACAGCCCTGGTTCTTCGGGCTCTGTTCCCAAAAAGCATATGTTGAAAATGGCAGAGGATTTGATTACCTTGATCAGGGGTTCTATGCCCCCTCCAGAGAAGAGGCCTAGGATGGAGACAGATTTAGAGGGAATGGAACATTCCACAGATTACTCTGAGTCCTCAGCTGAGGATATTCAGGATTTTCCTCCTTATTCTGATTCGGATGCAGAGGATTCCTGTCCTTCTGCTTCACCTCCAGAGGATTTTTCCTTTTCTGAAACCTTGCATTCCATGAGGGAGCATTTCAAATGGGAAGGCCAGGATTTTTCAGATTCTCGTAAGAGGCTTAGGGAATTTTTGTTTTTGCCACAACATAGACCTTTGGCTATTCCCCCTGTTTTAGATGTTGTTCAGGATGTTTTTTCTGAAGCTTCCCTTAATCCTGATTCTTTACCCCCTGCCCCTGTCAAGCCAGACAGGTATTACAGAGTTCCAGAGGCACATAAATATTTGTATAAGAGCCCTAGAGCTGACCCGGAAACTATTATTCAAGGGCCTAAGGGTGTCAGGGCTTCTGTGGTTAAGAATCCAGTTCCTTTGGATAAAGATTCTAGAGCGTTGGATAGGTGGGGTAAAAAAGTGTACACCTCTTCTACGTTAGCTATGAGGGCTTTAAATTGCCAATTCCATATGCTGAAGTATCAGAACTTTCTGTTAGGTCAATTAAAATCTAAGGTAGATGCTTTAGCTGAGGGTATAGAGTGTAAGGAATTGCAGGACTTGGTTCATGCTTCAGATCAAGTTGGTAAACATGCCTTGCAGTGTGGTTTCGATGCCCTTCAGGCTTCTTCCAGGGTAGCTGCTACTGGTTCAGTTATTCGTAGACATTCCTGGCTTAAGGATCAGAATTTGTCAGAGCATGTTAAAGCTCGGATTTTGGATGCTCCCCTTCAATCTGAAGTTCTTTTTGGTGCCCCTGTGGAGTCAGTTTTGAAAAAGATGGAAGACAAAGCTAAGTCTATGCAGACTGTTAAGGAATTTTTGCAAGTGCAGCCCCCTAAGTTTAGCAGGAATTGGCCTGCAAAAGGATGGTCCTACCCTTCTTCAGATTTTCAGTCTAAGGGCAGGTCTAGACATGGTAGGGGCAGGGCTCACGCTCAGGGTTCTTTCAGACCTAGGACTTGGAGTTCTCCTGCACAATCTTCTGGTGAGGGCAGGGGTTAGCCTTTTCGTAAACAGACCCAATGACCTGTATCTCCAGCTGCCGGATCCCTCCTTTCTGGCAGCTCCTCTAGGAGGAAAGTTGGCACTTTTCAAACAAAATTGGCATCTGGTCACCCAGGACAAATGGGTGTTGGACATAATAAATCAAGGCTACAAGTTTTATTTTCACACTTTTCCCCCTTTCAAAGGCATGCCAGATGTACCTCCTCAGCAAAGGCTGGAGGCTCAAGAACAAATTTCTTTGCTTTTACAGATGGGGGTTTTCCAGGTGGTACCTCCGTCAGAAGTAGGCCTAGGGTTTTATTCTCGTCTTTTCCTAGTGCCAAAGAAAGGAAACACTTGGAGGCCAATTTTGGATTTGTCCATTCTCAATACGTACCTAGACATCCCAAAGTTCAAGATGTTAACATTACAGCAACTTCTGCCTCTGCTAGGCAAAGATCACTGGATGGTAACTCTGGATCTCAAAGAGGCCTATCTTCACATTCCTATCAGGCCCAGCTGCAGGAGATTCCTGCGTTTTCGGGCTGGCACTTCTCATTATCAGTTCTCTGCATTGCCCTTTGGTTTATCTACTGCGCCCAGGGTGTTCACAAAGGTTCTGGCTCCTGTAATAGCTTTCTTAAGATTGAGGGGAATACAAATTTATCCTTATCTGGACGATTGCCTGATTCTTGCTCAGGACAAAGACAAGTTACTCCAACAGCTACAGTATGTAATGGCAGTTTTAAGGTGCCTAGGGTATTATGTGAACGAAACAAAGTCCAGTCTAGTACCCTCTCAGGACATGTGCTTTCTGGGTGTGAGACTGAATACAGCCTCTCAGATGGCTTTTCTGACCCCGGACAAACAAAGAACTCTTCATCTATACTTCCAGCAATTATCAGTACTGTCCAGGCTGACTGCAAGGACAGTCCTTCAAGCCTTGGGGTTCATGGCATCTTGCATTCTGATACTTCCCAATGCCAAACTGCATATGCAGAAGCTACAATGGTATCTCAAAAGTGTATGGACTCAACACTGCCACGATTTGGACACTGTCATTCCGATAATACCGTGCATCCAGAAGGAATTCTTGTGGTGGGCACAGGAATGTCACCTAAACAAGGGACTCTCTGTGACCCGGCCAGAGGCGAGTCAGATCTTAACGACGGATGCCTCAGACCTGGCTTGGGGAGCACACTTCAATGGGAAATGGATTCAGGACACGTGGCCTCCCAAACTACAGCATTTGCATATCAACATGAAGGAGATGTTAGCAGTCCAGTTTGCCCTGATGGCTTTCAAGGGTCTACTTCAACCAGGACAGGTGTTGATACAAACAGACAACACTACAGTCATGTGGTACATCAACAAGCAGGGGGGGACCCATTCTTATCCTCTTTGCAGACAAGCTATGATATTGTGGGAGACTGCTCTGGGTTTGCACATCACTCTTCAAGCACGATTTCTGCCAGGAGCACAGAATTCCCTAGCAGATGTATTGAGCAGACAAATTGTGGGTCCCCACGAGTGGAAATTGGATCCTCAGGTATTTCATCAGTTGTCAGTGGCTTGGGGAACTCCAGACATAGATCTGTTCGCTTCTCCTCTAAATTTCCAACTACCAAAATTTTGCAGAAAAATGTTTCACCCAAAAGCTTGGAAAGTGGATGCTCTATCTTTCAATTGGAACAACCTTCACATCTATGCTTTTCCTCCTCTGCCTCTCCTTACCAAGGTTCTCTTGAAGGTCAGGCGGGACAAGCCTTGCATGATTTTAATAGCACCAGATTGGCCACAACAGCAATGGTATCCTCTGCTGAGGAGTTTAATTCAGGAGCCTCCTTGGCCTTTGCCACAGCTTCCTCACTTGTTGTCCCAGTCAAGCAGTCATTTGCTCAATGTCAGGGTGCAGTCCCTGCATCTAACGGCCTGGCGTATTCTGTTTTAGAGCCTGTGGGTTCTCAGCTTCCTCAACAGGTTTTAGATGTCATTTTGGAAGCTAGGCGGCCCAGCACCAGAAAAGTTTATGCTGATAAATGGAAGAGATTTTTTCTTTGGAGCACAACAAAGGGTTTTGATGTCTCGATACCTAATTTGAGTTTTACACTACAGTACCTTACTGAGTTACTAGACAAGGGTTTGTCATTTTCTTCTGTGAAAGTTCATGCTGCAGCCATTTCTGCTCACTATGATTGTGACCCTCCTTTATTTTCTCACCCTTTGTTTAAGCAATTTCTTAGAGGGGCAAAAAATATAAGACCCCCACGTAGAGCTCCTACTCCTTCCTGGGATCTCAATTTTGTGTTGGAGAAGCTTACTTTGCCTCTTTTTGAACCTGTAGCTACGTCTGAATTGAAGTTTGTGTCCTGGAAGACTGCCTTTTTGTTGGCCATTACTTCTGCTAGAAGGGTATCTGAATTGCAGGCTCTCATGGCAGTTGAACCTTTTCTAATATTCCATAAGGATAGAGTTTCTTTGCGTACTAACCCTACTTTCATGCCAAAAGTGATTTCTAATGTGGCCTTGAACCAGTCTATTCATTTGCCTACCTTTTATGCTGATCCCCAAAATAAGGGGGAAAAAATCTTGCATTCTTTGGATATACACAGGCAGTTACGTTATTATTTGAGCAGAACTAAGGAGTTCAGACAGACTCAACAGTTATTTGTTTCTTTTGCTTTGGGTTCACAAGGGAAAGCTGTTTCTAAGCAGACTATTTCGAAGTGGATTGGTAATTGTATTGCTTTTTGTTATTCTCATCATGGGAAGGAGGTTCCTGCTGGGATTAGGCCACATTCCACTAGGGCTACTGCCACTTCTACTGCTTTTTTAAGGGGTGTAGCTACTAAGGATATTTTGGAAGCAGCTACTTGGAGTTCAGTTCATACTTTCACTAAACATTACCATCTCCCTCTTTTCTCCAAGTCCAGGGCTGGGTTTGCCACTGCAGTCTTACAGGGCATGTTAGCAGCCCCTAATGCTTTTTAGTTTACCAGCCTCCCTTTTCCTTTGCTTTGGGATTCTACCCACAGGTTATGACTGCAGCAATGTGAGACGAAGAACATAGTACAGTTTTTGTACCTACCATAAATGTAGATGTTCGAGGATCCACATTGCTGCAGTCCTATTTTCCCTCCCTCCTTCCCCTCTTTGGTTTGGGGGTGTGGTTGTTGTTTGTTGTTATTGTTCTTTGGGGATAATTATTAATCTGAAGTAGGAGATTCATTTGTCTGCAACCTGTGGGTTATGGATCCGACATCGGATCTGAACCGGCATGGTTTACCAGCTATGGATCCAAGCTCTCAGCTCCTCCCCTCACCCATAATGCCCTGCTCTCCCTACATGACCTCAGATCTTGTTTGCCGCGCTGGTGACCAGATTTGTGTTCCTAAGCTCTTCAGCTAAGTGCAGTTTTCTAGTGTTTACAGTGTTTAAATTTGTAATTTTGTGTGAACGTTGTGAGAAAGTTTAGGTTTCCCTATTACTTGATTATACTTTTTAGTGTTTTAAATTTATTTTTACTTTTCCCTCCCTCGCTGGTAGCGTAGTGTGTGTTTGGGCCTGTGTGTGCTTTAGTTACTTTTGCTTTTACCCTAGTTTAAGTAACTTTTTTTGTGTACTTGGGATGTCTGAACAACCCAAAGCAGTGTTTTCTAAATGCTCCGAGTGTGGCCATAAGCTTTCCCCGGCTGATGGCCACACTCGGTGCGTTAGATGCCTTGGGGTTGAACACCTCACTTCTGGATGTTCCATTTGTGCAGGGTTCAACCCCAGGGCATTGAAGGAGCGGAGGTCCAAGCTTGTCTTGGCGGGTCTTTTGCCACCGGACTCGGCTCTGGCCTCCGCTCCTTCAGGGGTAACCATTTCTACGGTTGTCTCCTCTCCAGCTCCCCCTCCTCCTCCAGGGACTCAACCTCCCTGTAGTGGTTCGGAGGAGAGGGAAGCTAGAAAGAAGGACCGGAGGGAGAAGCACCATAAGCGGCGGGCCGAGACCTCTGTTTCGGCCCCGCCAGCCAAGCGGGCTTCTCCTCCGGCCTCCTTGTCTGCTGGCTCTCCCCCTCGTCTCCGGTCTCCAGTGTGTTTTCACGGGACCTGAGGAGGAGGAGACCCGATCTCCGTCGAGGCTATCCAGGATGCACTCAAGGCCTACCTCGGTAGCCTCGTCGAGATCAACCTATAGCCTGTCAGACGCTGATCTGGACCAGATGATGAGAAGGTTCATCCAGGCCCAGATGCAGATGGGAGTGCTCTTGCCTCCCTCTGGGGAGCTCACCCTTTTCAAGCCAATTGCTCCTTCTCCGACCCGCTACCGGGTTCGGAGCAGTTGAGCCGAGCAGCCGAGCCGAGGTGGGTCGGCGCCGATAGTACTGTACCGGATCTGACCCTGCACTCGAGTGCTTCGGATCCGACCTCTCGGAGCCTGGATCTGAGCCGGATCCGGGGATCAGTGCTCCTTCGGCGCCCGTCTGTGTCGGAGCGCACTGTCCCTTCGGATCCGAGTGCTTCGGCGCCGGCTCTGATCCACTCGGATCTGAGGGGAGCCGATTGTCGGATCCTTTGGTGAAGTCGGCTCCCTTCGACTTTTGATGTAGTGGAGAGGGCCCTGTTGAGGGTCTCCGGACCCCGGCACTTGCTTGGCTCCGTCCCGCTCCATCTGCACTGGGTCAGGCTTCCACCATCCGGCCCTTGGGACAGCCCGCTCCTTTGCCCCAAGCTGTTCCCTGGAACAGGTCACTGTTTGCGAGTCCTCTGACAGCCCCGGAGGATGTTCCCGCAAACATATGTGCAAAAGGAGGCACATTGACTCCCCCGAGTCTCTCACAGAAGACACGGATTTGGAGGAAGGGGAAGGCTCCCCAAGGTCACCCCCCGAGGATGTCTCATTTGGAGACATCATGGAAATGCTCCGCATAAGGGGGGGGGGGTCTGCCCCCAAGTCTTCCTCGGACGAGTCCATGTTCTTGGAGGCATTTGAAGCGGGCCCGTCTACCTCTTGGGTGTCCCCACCTGCCGACCCCCTGGTGGACCTCATTACCACCAGGGCGTGGAAGGAACCGGACACCGTGGAGCCAATCCCAAAAAGGCCCGACCGTATTCTCAGTCCCTCGGCTGACCATCCCCATTGGAGTAAGGGGCCTCCGGTAGATGCAATGTTGACGGCGGCGGCCACCAAGAGGGAACTTGCTCAGGAGAGTCCCTCAGTCCTTCCCCCGAGCAAGGAGTCTCGGATGATGGACCGCTTGGGGAAGCGGATGTTTAGTTCAGCAACCTTCTCTGTGAGGGCGCTGAACTATCTGGCACACGTGATTAGGATGCAGCGCGATCTTATAAAAGAATACGCTGCATCTCCCCCAGAGTCCATGTTGGAGGAGGACAAAGTGCTGCACTCCACCCGCATGGCCACTCTCAGGTCCGTCACTAATACCTCTATGCGGCTACTGTCCCATGCTACGGAAGGTGCCGCTAGAGCCGCAGGGGCAGGCCTAGTTACTAGACGTCAGGCCTGGCTCCGTCATTGCGATTTCTCAGAACCCTTCAAGGCGTCATTTGCGAACGCCCCCTTCAATGGTTCTGCCCTCTTTGGCAAAACTGTTCGCGACACTTTGATCCAGAGCGAGAAGGATGGGAAGACGCTGTCTGCCGTCGGAATCCACTTCTCTGCACCCCAGAGGCCCTATTCTAGGAACCAAAAGGGTCAGAAGAAGATGTGGTTCCGGAAGTCGCAGCAATCCCAGCCTGCTCCGGACAACCAGTCCTTCCGTGGCAGAGGAGGACAGGGAGGATGCCGCCCTAGGGGCAGAGGGGCTCCTAGGAACTTCGGGTCCAGAGAACCCTTCTCTGAACGGCCCGCGCAGCAGCCCTGAGGGGTTGCCCGGCTGCTCCACTCTGGAGGCAGTCGGGGGACATTTTTCGGAGCATCTAGCGGCATGGGAGTCCATAACATCAGACCGCTGGGTTCTCCAGATTATATCCAGAGGATACAGTATCCCCTTTCTTCACTTGCCAAAATTGAAGTCCCTCCCCGACGTTCCACCCGGTCAGTGGGAGGCCGCTTTGGCAGAAATTGGCCATCTGCTAAAGAAAAGAGCCATCCAGCCCGTCCCCCCAGACCAGATCGGATCAGGGTTCTACTCCAGGTTCTTTTTAGTGCCAAAAAAGACGGGGGATCTAAGACCAATTTTAGACCTTTCACTCTTGAACCTGGCAGTTCCAAGGAGAAGTTCCGAATGGTCACGTTGCAGTCTATTCTCCCCCTTCTGGGAGAAAATCACTGGATGTGCTCCATAGACCTCAAGGATGCGTACTACCACATATTAATGGACAGGCGCTCCAGGAGGTTTCTCCGCTTCCGGCTGGGAGCCAGTCACTACCAATTCCGGGTCCTTCCCTTTGGTCTCACCACAGCCCCCAGGGTGTTCACCAAAGTATTAGCAGTGGTAGCGGCCCACCTGAGGCTTCAGGGGGTGCAGGTCTTTCCTTACCTGGACGACTGGCTTCTCACCGCCCCAACAAGGCATCTACTTCTCTTGGCGCGAGACTCCTTTCTCCATCTTGCTCCACGCCTGGGCATCACGATAAACACAAAAAAAATCCAACCTAGCACCCACTCAGCTCATAGATTTTATAGGTGCCAGGTTAGACACGAGGAGACTGAGAGCCTTCCTCACAGCGGACAGAGTGCAAAGCCTACAGCTCCAAGTGCGGGCCATTCTCCACTCAAATTCAGTTCCGGCGGAGTTGGTCCTGAGGGCCCTAGGGTCCATGGAGGCAGCGATTGCGCTTCTTCCTCTCGCCAGGTTCAATATGCGTATCCTTCAATGGATTCTCATGGTTTAGTGGTCGTATCTTGCTCTTCCTATGCATCATCCCATTGCGATCAGCAAAGCGTGCAGGCGGTCCCTCCTGTGGTGGCTACACTCTCCAGATCTCCACGGAGGCCGCCCCTTTTGTGCCTCTCCCCCTCTCGCCACGGTGACCACGGACGCCTCCCGCCTCGGGTGGGGGGGGGGCATTTTGCAGGCTGGATGGTCCAAGGCACGTGGGACGATTCAGAGACCTTGCTGCATATCAATGTCCTAGAGATGAGAGCAGTGCTCTTAGCGTTGCTAGCACTTCAGGCCTTTCTTCCTTTGGGAACAATTGCGATTCAATCGGACAACATGTCTGTTGTCTGGTATATCAACAAACAGGGAGGAACCAGGTCTTACCCCCTTTGTCGACAAGCCATGAGAGTGTGGGAATGGGCAATCTCCACCAACCGCTTTCTCATAGAAACGCATATTCCGAGTCGGTCCAACATCCTGGCGGACAAACTCAGTCGCACCATTCTCACCCCCTACGAGTGGTCTCTCAATACTCAGGTAGCGGAACGCATCTTCGCACAGTGGGGAACTCCTTGTTGCGATCTTTTTGCGTCTCCCTCAAACACCAAATGCGACAGTTTTTTCGCCCTGATACCTCCTCCCGGAGATTCTCCAAGAGACGCTCTGGTGCATGCTTGGCCACCCGGTCTTCTTTATGCTTATCCCCCTTTGCCTCTGATGCTCCAAGTTCTTCAGAAAGCCTCTCGGTTGGGGTGCAGAATGATCCTCATTGCTCCCTTTTGTCCTCGACAGATCTGGTTCCCCTTCCTAAGGTCTCACTCAGTGAATCCTCCTTGGATTCTAGATCCCATTCCGGATCTGATTTCTCATCCATCCCATCTATCTCCTCCGAACCTGGACAACCTCAAGCTGACCGCTTGGCTGCTCCAGTTCCACTCCTGATCAGGACTCCCGGTATTTCGTCCCCTGTTAAGGCCATCCTGGTGGCAGCTCACAAGCCCTCCACTAGGAAAGTCTACCGTAGCAAGTGGAAGCGGTTCTCTTTGTGGTGAACGGCAAGGCCTAAACCCTTCACAGTTCCTCTCCCTTTGGTGCTTGACTTCTTAACCACTCTTTTTAATGATGGTGCCAGCAGTTCCACGGTCAAAGTACAGCTTGCAGCAATTTCTCATTATCACATTGGTCATGACTCCAGTCCACTGATGTCTGCCAAATTGTGTAAGATTTTCCTTAAAGGTACCTTTCTTCTCAGGCCCCCTATAAAGCAAGCGGTTCCTCCTTGGGACCTTTCCTTAGTTCTTCAGGCCTTGACCGCTCCCCCCTTCGAACCTGCGGCTACTGTAGATCTGAAATTCTTATCTTTCAAGACTGCCTTCTTAGTAGCCATTACTTCGGCCAAGAGAGTCTCAGAGCTTCAAGCATTATCAGCTAAACCTCCGTACTTGGTCTTTCATCCGGACCGTGTTTTCCTCAGGACCAACCCGTCCTTTCTTCCGAAGGTAGCTTCTGAAGCGAACATTAATCAATCCATTAACCTCCCTGTTTTCTTCCCCAAATATCAAAACAAGGGTGAATACAAGCTTCACTCCTTAGACGTTCACAGGCAACTTAGATTTTATCTAAACAGGACTGCTGGTCATAGGCAATCCGACCAGTTGTTCATTTCCTTTGCTAAATTTAATTTGGGCAAGCCAATTTCCAAAGTCTCATTATCTCGCTGGATTTCACAATGTATCTTACTAGCTTATCAAGCTTGGAAGGCCCACGGAGGGTGTACATGCCCATTCAACCCGGTCAGTCTCTACCTCGGCCTTTAAGGCTAGGATTCCTCTAGATGATATTTGTGCAGCAGCCACGTGGGCTTCATCTCATACTTTTATTTCCCACTACAAGTTGGATCTTGCATCTAGAGGTAGAGCATCCTTTGGCTCGGCGGTGCTCCGGAATATCCTTCCATGATGGCCGCCCAAGATTCAGGTAGCTGGGGACTCTGTCCCACAGGTTGCAGACAAATGAATCTCCTACTTCAGATTTAGAAGTTATGTACTCACCATAACGTTCCATCTGAGTAGGTGTATTAATTTGTCTGCAACCATCCCGCCCTCCTATCCCCCTGGCCTTTCAGTTTCCTGCATATGTTGTGTTACCCTTTTCAGGGTGTTTATGCTGTTGGCAAACTCGATCTGAGGTCATGTAGGGAGAGCAGGGCATTATGGGTGAGGGGAGGAGCTGAGAGCTTGGATCCATAGCTGGTAAACCATGCCGGTTCGGATCCGATGTCGGATCCATAACCCACAGGTTGCAGACAAATGAATACACCTACTCAGATGGAACGTTATGGTGAGTACATAACTTCTAATTTTCTCCCTTTGTGGCTCTGGCCTTTTCCTTTTAAGGCCTTCTGACATCTGGGGCAAGAAAGACTGAGGATATGGCGTCGGTCATGCGCTTAAGTACTACTACGTACTGACGTCAGCACCGGGCGCCCATGACCGACGCCAGCCTAACTCTTTGGTATTCGGGCCGACCGAGGACAGCGGACTACCCACAGGTTATGACTGCAGCAATGTGGATCCTCGAACATCTACATTTATGGTAGGTACAAAAACTGTACTTTTATTTCCTTTTCGAATGCAAGGAAAGGCTTACCAGTCTCCAAAATCACCTTGTCTCACTGGATTTCAAGCTGCATTTCATTTATTTATACATCCAGTGGCAAAGATCTTCCCTTCAAGGTGAAAGCTCATTTTATCAGATCAGTTATTACTTCGGTAGCCTTTCAAGCAAAGATTCCAATAGGTAACATTTGCGCAGCAGCAACATGGGCTTCACCACACACATTCATAACTCATTACAAATTGGATGTGGCTTCCAGAAACAGGTCTTCCTTTGGTTCCACAGTACTCAGGAGCATTTTCCAGTGAGCCACCCAAGATAAATGTGCTAGGGACGCTGTCCCAAGTGTAAGAATGAAGGCGAGATAGGACTACAGAACATAAAGAAGTTATATACTCACCATAACGTTCAGTGTTTATAGTCCATCTCGCCCTTCATTCTTACGAACCCTCCTTCCTGTCCCCTCCTTGAGGACCTGGGGGTATTGTGACTATTGCCTTATTTCTAAGTTGAGACCCTTCTACATGGTTTGTTCTCTGTCTCTGTATATTTACTACTTGCAGCAAACAAGATCTGGGATATGTTAGCAGTGCATTATGGGATACCTACTTACCATGAGCCAACCAGAAGATTTTGAGCTAGAAAATTGCCAGCTCCGAACCCAAGTGTAAGAATGAAGGGTGAGATGGACTACAAACATCAAATGTTATAGTGAGTACATAACTTCTTTTTCTTTTGGCGTGCTTCCACATGAGGTTATTACAGTGGCTCCTGTTTGCTCAATGGTCCATGCAAGATCTACCCATGTCCCATGAAATTCTCATCACAGAGACCTGCATGAAGAACCTAAAATGGTGGCTTCAGTCCATGCAGCTGAAGATAGGCAGACCGTTCGTCCTCTCCTAACCAGTGGCCACAGTGACCACGGATGCTTCCCAGATAGGGTGGGGGGGCATTATCTGGGACAGACTCTTCAGGGACTTGGCAACAACAAGAGTACCACTTGCAAGTAAACGTCTTAGAGATGAGAGTGGTGTTCCTGGCACTGCAAGCACTTCACAGCTCTCTCCCCATGGGGACGATTGCAATTTAGACGGATAACATGTCAGTGGTATGGTATATCAACAAGCAAGGTGGAACCAGATCCTACCCCTTGTGTCAAGAGGCTCTAAGAGTGCGGCAATGGGCAAAGTCTTCTCAACATTTTCTGAATGCGACGCACATTCCGGTGAAATCCAATATAATAGCAGAAAAGCTAAGCAGGGCTATCCTTATGCCTCACGAGTGGTCCCTGAAACAGGATATTGTGAACCAGATTTTTTGCAAGTGGGGCCAGCCTTGCTGTGATTTTTTTACAACATCCATCAATGCCAAATACAGCAGCTATTTCACCCTAGTCCCCCCACTGGGACAATTACCCAGGGATGCACTTTTTCACGATTGGCCCCCGGGACTTCTATATGCCTTTCCCCCGTTCCTCTGATACCCAAGGTTCTTCAGAAAGCAAAATCGTTGGGTGGCAAGCTAATACTTATTGCCCCCTACTGGCCTTGTCAAATCTGGTTCCTGTTTCTATGGCCCCATCTTCAGGAGGAGCCTTTGATTCTGGACGCAGTTCCGGATCTGCTGATGCATCAGTTGGGCACACTCCACCCTTCCTGACAGACCATCAGGCTGACAGCTTGGTTCCTCCACTTCCCATCTTAGCCAGGCTTCCTGACATCTCCCCTGCAGTACAACATATTCTAATTTCCTGTCCGAAATCCTCTACAAGAAAACTGTATACTAGCAAATGGAAGCGGTTCTCTTGTTCGACAGCCAAAAATAGTATTGATCATTTTACCGCACCTATTTCAAAGAGCCTCGAATTCCTCGCTGAAACTTTTAAGCAAGGAGCAGCAGCATTAACTATCCGAGTTCAACTGGCTGCTGTTTCCAACTTTCATGTGGGAGAAATGGGTTCCAATGCTATGTCCCACAGGCTATGCAAAGCTTTTCTGAGGGGTACTATCCTTTTGAGACCCCCAATAAGAGAACCACTTCCTCCTTGGGATCTAAATTTAGTCCTAGCTGCCTTGATTCTTCCTCCATTTGAACCAGCTAATTCTTGTTCTCTAAAATTTTTGACTTGGAAAATGATTTTCTCGATCGCCATTACCTCAGCTAGGAGGGTATCAGAATTACAAGTCCCCCTTATTTAATTTTTCACAAAGATAGGATTTCTCTCAGAACCAGTCCCTCCTTCCTACCAAAAGTTTGTTCAGAGTTAGTCTGAATCAATCAATAGAACTACCTGTATTCTTCCCAAACCATGGCAACAAGGCAGAGTATAAACTCCACCAACTGGATGTTCACAGACAGTTACATTTTTACTTGCACAGGATACAGGAATTCAGACAATCTGACCAATTGTTTGTATCCTTTGCAGAAAACAGAAAAGGATCTTCAGTCTCAAAAGTAACTTTATCAAAATGGCTTTCAGACACCATTACTTACATCTATAACTCACAGAACAAACAGCTGCCAGAAAAATTTGAGGACACTCAACTAGGGCCTTGTCTACCTTTACAGTCTTTCAGGCCTGACTGCCTTTAGACTCATTTTGTGCGGAAGCTACGTTGGTTAATCCCCATACCTTCATCACTCATTACAAAGTAGATGTGGCCTCCTGGAACAGGGCATCCTTTGGTTCCAGGGTTCTAAAGAGCTTATTCCATTGAGCCACCTAAGAAGAAGGTACTGGGGACTTGGTCCCAACCAACAAGAAAGAAGGCAAGATAGGGGCAACATAACATAAAGAGGTTATGTACTCACCATAGCGTTCCATGTTTGTTGTCCTTGATCTCGCCTTCCTTCTTGCATCCCACCCTCCTTCCCCCTCCTGGTGGATCAAGAGGAATTATCCATCTTTTGGCTATATAGGCCTTGATTTCCGTCCTGCCTTAGGAGTTGGGTAGACTAAGAGTTCTTCTGCTTATGTCTTTGTGGGTTTTATATATGTATGTATACATACATATATATTTATGTATGCCTATAGTTTATATATTTGTATATTGTAGTCTAGTGTTATGGGTTATCACAAATGAGACCTGGGTAACTCTTGCTAGGTATGATGGGATGGAGTCTGGTCTTGAGCCAGTGGAAGCTCTCAAACTTTAGAATATGGCCGAGTTGGAGCCGAAGATCGGCTCCGAACCAACCAAACAACAAGAAGAAAGGCGAGATCAAGGACAACAAACATGGAACGTTATGGTGAGTACATCATTTCTTTTTATCACTGTTTGTGGATTTATTAGAATTCAAGTTACTGTCTGCTTTACCAAGGACAGGAGAATATCGACCCTTCCCTCTATTTACTACCTTAATTACATTGTCTATGAGATTACCTGGGTATTTTCTCTCCAAAAACATTTCTTTTAATCTTACACACTCTTTTCTATAATTTTTATCTTCTGATGTCATTCTGGATATTCTTAAAAACTGACCCTTTAAGATACTTTGTTTTTGTTTATAGGGAGGTGCAGTGATAAAATACAAATAAGAATTTGAAAATGTGTCTTTATGTAAACTGTAGATTTAAACTGTTCTTTAGCTTTAATTTTGTGAGTAGTAACATCCAAGTAGTTGACTAAATCCTTCATAATATTATATGTGAACCTTAAAAATCCTGTAGTTGTACTAATATAGTCTAAAAATTCTTTCAATTTATCTTCTGTGTCATTCTAAAAAAATGCAGATATCATCAAGGTATCGCTTGTATGTACTCCCAATAGTTTGCATACACAGAGTTGAAAATAAACTTCTTTTTCCTTACATGTAACACTATGTTTGCTTATCTAGGAGCACAACATGCCCCCATTGCTATCCCACTTATTTGTTTAACAATCCCCCCTCAAAATGGATGAAATTATTGAGAAGCACTACTTCCATTAATTCAAGTAACACTCTTTTAGCCTTTGAAATTAAAAGCTCCTTTTGCTACCAAGGCTTCTTCAAACCATTGTAGACCTATCCCATGGAGTATGACAGAACATAAATCTATAATGTCTATTGTAACAAATATCATATCTTTGTTATATAAATTCCTGTCAATCCTTTTAATGAAATTCCAAGAGTCCTTTAATATTCCTTCTTGTACTATTCAAACTGATTTAAATTTAAATGTATATATTTAGCAACAGGATATATTTTAGCTCCATTACCAGCAACAATTGGCCTTAACGGTGGATCTATTATGTATTTATGCACCTTGGGAATTTCCAATATGGATGGTAATTATATGTATCCACATCTATCAACCCTTCGACTAATAAATCTTTCAAGTAATATCTATGTTTGAATAGGCAATATTAATTTAATTTCTAGAGACCGTGGTGTATTTGCTTTCATCACTAAGTATGTCCATCATTTTGCCTATGCATATTTTAATATCCATTAATACCATTCCTCCCACTTTATCTGGCCTCATTACCCTTATATTTTTATTTTTGCTTAATTCTTCCTGTAATAATCTCTTGTCTGGGGGAGGGGGGAGGTTTGGACATACTTTAACGTTTTGTAGTGATTTCCTTAACTCTCTTCCCACCACCATTTCAAAGTGTTTTAGCTGAGGGTGCAGTGGGGGGTTCTATGTACTTTTTCTCCTTAGATACTTAATGTCTTTTTTCTCTTCAACCTCTTTCGAATATAATCATTCCAAATAGTTTTTTTCCTATAAACAACTTAAGGTCAATCAATATTTTACTGATGTCACTTCTTTTATTAGGGAAAAACTCCAACCCTTTCATAAAAAGGCTAAAATGAGCACTGTTCACCTCTATAATGCTCTAATTAAAAAAATATTAAAATTTGTATATGAAAACATACATTCTTTTTGCATTATTTGGTTTTCCTCAATATTCAAAGTTGCCCTCATTTTATGTACTGTTCCCCTATCTTTGTTAAAGTCATCTGTCTGGTTTCCTTTTGCCCCCTTTCCCTGTTGGAACTGTAGTAAATCACTGATCTGTTTTTTTATTCTTTCTGACCTTTTTGGGGGTGGAAATTATAAAGGGTCATTTAAATCGAAATTGTCTCCATTTTCTCCTCAACCATAATTCTCGTATCGATCATAATGTCTTCTATCAGATGTACAATGTTCCCTATATAATAATCTTCTTCTCTATCTATTAATATTTATATTAGTAACTTCACATAAGTGTTTTTGTGTATAATAATAAATCTGATGTCGTCAATCTTCATCTATCCTTGACCTTTGGGGGGGGGTTACTCTGTTCTGATCCTGTAAACTGGCTCGGCCGTTAGACAGCTTGTGCCAGCCAAAAACTATCAGCAATGGAGAGGGCACTGGCCTCTGCAGGCTGTTAGCTGGCCCCTTCTGTGTCGGAGTTTTATTCCCAGACTCCTTCTTGCTCAGAGCTGCCACCATCCTCCACGTCTGGATAGTGGGCACCTAGACAGCAAGATCCCCCTGCAAAGGGCCCCTCTTCTTCCAAGTCCTCCTCAGGGATTCCCACCGAGGAGCCTCCCTGGAAACAATTGGATTCATCAATTGATTATGCAGTGGACTTGGAAGGCTCCTGATACCATACAACCAATTGCCCGGAGACTGGACAGAAAACTTTCTGGTCCTGAGGACCGCCATCACTCAGCAAAAGGGTAACAGTAGATGCCATGGTGGTGGCAGCAACCACTAAATAGGAACTAGCTGAGGAGAGTTCCTGTGTTCATCCCCCTAACCAAGAATCCAGGGCGATGAACAGATTTGGAAAGCGGGTATATGCTTCATCTTCCCTCACTTTAAAGTTTTTCAATTTTTTGGCACATTTTACTAGGCTTCAGAGAGACCTGCCCAAACAGCTATCAGATACGCTAGCAGGAGCTGTGTCTGAGGAGGCCCAGGATAAAGTGGCCTCCTAGCTAGCGACACTGGAGTCTATTTCCAACTCGTCCATGAGACTCATTGTGCATGCAGCCGAAGGGACGACCAAGTCAGCTGGTTCAGGCATTGCCATAAGATGGCACGCCTGGATGCTCCTGTGTGAGTTTGCGGATCCATTTAAGTCTTCCTTCATCAATGCTCCCTTTGACAAATCTTCTTTATTCGACCCCAAAGTCAAAGAAATTTTAGCCAGCTGTGAGAAGGTTGGAAAGACTACAGTGAGCATATGCTTTCCTGCTCCCCAATGGTTCTATTCTAGGAATCAGAGGAGCAGAAGAATGTGGTTCAGAAAATCCCAAGGGCCTTTTCAGGACACACGTGGTGGAGGCTTCCCTTGGGGCAGAGGGAGGAGCTCTAATAAAATACACCGACCCCAAGGCAGAGATGTCCTGCAGAATCAGGGGTCCACAGATTCCTTCTCTGGGCAGCCCTACCAGCGCTCCTGAAAGGGGGTCCAATTGCTTACCTCTGGAAGAAGTTGGGGGAAGATTTTCACTGTACTCAACAGCCAGGCGACAAATAACTTCAGATGGTTGGGTGCAGAGGAGTATTGCCAGAGTTTACTATATCCCCTTCACTCATTTTCCGAGATCAAAACGCAAACTCCCCGATGTTCCACCCAATCAGAGGGACCAAGCAGACATAGAAATTCAAAATATTCATCCAAGAAGTCCCACCAGACCAGAGTCCAGGTTTTACTCAAGGTTCTTTTTAGTGCTAAAAAAACAGGGGACTTGAGACCAATTTTAGATCTCAAAATTCTGGATGGTCACCGTTCAGTCTGTACTTCCCCTTCTAGAGGAAAACTATTGGATGTGCTCTATAGACCTTCAAGATGCATATTACCACATAGAAATTGATAAATGCTCCAGAAGGTTCCTCCCCTTTTAGCTAGGAGTCAGTCACTTTCAGTTCAGAGTGCTGCCCTTTGGTCTCACCACAGCCCCCAAGGTGTTCACCAAATGTCTGGCAGCAGTCACAGCTCACTTGAAACTGCATGGATTCCGGGTGTTTCCTTAGCTAGATGACTGGCTCATTACCACTCCTACTAGGCATCGACTGCTTCAAGCAACAGACTTCATTCTTCATCTGTTCGCTTATCTGGGCATCCCAGTGAATCAGCCAAAATCTCAGCTATGTCCCACTCAAGATCTAGATTGTAAGAGCTCAGCTGAATACCATCTCTTGCATAGCTTCCCTTCCTCTTCATAGGCTACAGAAGATAAAGTCACAAGTACAAGTCATTCTGTCCAAAGACAAACCTCCTGCACTTCTAGTCGTCCAAGCTTTAGGATCCATGGCGGCGACCATTACCTTGGCTCTAGCAAGATTCCACATGCGGCCGCTGTAATGGTCTGTTGTAACCCATCCAATAACATACCCAATTCTTGCCACCATTTGCTGCACGAAGGACTTATCCTGGTGGATGGAATCTGAGGAAATTCTTTTGGGCCATCATTTCATTCCCCCTCAGCACAAGGACATAGTGACCACAGATGCCCCCCAAATGGGGTGGGGGGCATTATTTGGGAAGAACAGTCCAAGACACTTTGTCTTCAATAGAGGCCAACCTGTCCTTCCTCTAGGAACGATTGCAATTCAGTCAGACAACATGTCAGTGGTCTAGTACAGCAAAAAGCAGGGTGGAACCCAGTGTTATCCCCTGTGTCAGGAAGCACTCAGAGTATGGCAATGGGCGATTTCATCCAACCATTTTCTAATAGCAATGCACATCCCAGGGTGCCCAAACATGATACCGGACAAACTGAGCAGATGCATTCTCCTGCCTCATGAGTGGTCTCTCAATCCCAGAGTGACAAAGGATATTTTTTGTCTCTGGTGCCAGCCTTGCTGCAGCCTCTTTGCATCACTCATGAACAACAAATACAGCAGCTACTTTACCCTAATCCTCCCTCAGGGGGGAGTCCCCAAGAGGTACTCTTCTTCTCAATTGCCCCTCAGGTCTACTCTATGTCCATTCTGCCTTCCCTCTCATTCCCCTTCTTTTTGAAGAAAGCAAGCAGGTTGAGAAACAAAGTGATCCTCATTGCACCCTTCTGGCCTCAACAAGTTTGGTTTCCCTTCCTATGGCTTCACCTAATTCACCATCCATGGATTCTGGACTCAGTTCCAGACCTGTTGTCTCACCCGCAGGGACTGGTGCACCCCAGCCTTCAAAACCTCAAGCTTACAGGTTGTTTCCTCCAATTCCGCTAGTCACCAGGCAGAATCATTTACCTTCCCCAGTTTAAAAAATTCTACTGGCTTCCCATAGACCATCCACAAGGAAACTCTGCCTTAGCAAGTGGAAGAGATTTTTGATTTGGGCATGTGATAATGATCTTAACCCCTTGTCTGCACCGGTGGAGAAAGTTTTGGAATTTTTAGCCATACTTTTTGGTCATGGAGCTTCTGCTTCCACAAATAAGGTCCAGTTAGCTGCCATTTCTAATTTCCATAATGCCTTCGAGGACCAGTCGCTAATTTCCCATAGATCATGTAAAGTGTTCATAAAAGGAGTTTTGCAGTTAAAGCCTCTGTTTAAAGATCCTTTAGTCCCTTGGGATCTGACCTTGGTTGTGCTGTCCTTGGTGCTCCCCCCCACACTTTGAACCAACAGTGACATGTCACTTAAAATCTGACCAATTATTTGTTTCATTTGTTGATGCCAAATTGGGGAAATCAGTAACCAAAGCATCCGTAGCCAGATGGCTTACTAATTGCATTTCATTTATTTATAGCAAATTGGGTATTACGTTACCAAAACCATTGAGAGCTCACTCAACTAAATCCATGGCAACTTCCTCTGTTTTTCAGACTAGAGCGTCCATAGACGACATATGAGCAGCATATTTTGGACTACTCCACACACTTTTGTTACTCCTTACAAATTTGGTCTCCAGAGGTAGATCATCATTTCGTGCAGTGGTGCTCAGGGTCCAACTTCCATGAGTCCACCCTGGATCTTAGGTAGCTGGGGACTCTGTTCCATTAGTTGAGCATAGAATGAAAATGGACAACATCAGATAAAGAAGTTACGTATTTATCGTAATGTTCCATCTGTGTTGTCCATTTTCATTTTCCCTTAACTCCCCACCCACCAACCCCCAACTGTGAAATCTCCTAGAAGAATGAATGACTAAGCAGCATCAGTGTTCTTCATGTTGTGCTCCAGATAAGGTCTTCTTCCTTGTTGACTACAAATGTTTCTTTCTAGTAAAATCAGTAAAGAATATCTAATTGGGGTTGCTGCATTATGGTTAAGAGAGAAGTTCGAGAGTTCAAGGCTGCCATGAGGTTTTGCAACAGCCGAGTCAGATCTGGGGGATCAGATCTAAACTCATTAGTTGAGGAAGAATGAAAATGCACAACACAGATGGAAAGTTATGGTAAATACATAACTTCTTTATCTGATGCTGTTAATCTTCTTTCCATTCATCACCGAGTCGGCCTGTTACCAAGCTCGTGCCAGCCAAAAAAACTCTCGAGCTTAGTCTCTACCCAGAATGCCCTTCTCCCTGTTACCTAAGATCTCGTTTGCTGCATAGCCATAAAGCCGCGTTTCAGCCGAGCTTTCAGCTACTTGAAATCTTTTTTGATATTTGAGTAAAAATTTTTGGATATCTTCATATTTTACCAAACCTTTAGTATTGTTAGTGTCTTTTCTTCAGTCTAACCTTATTCTTTCCACTCTACCCTTTGTTACTGTTGATAAACTCCAAGTACCATTATTGGTACGGCCTTTTCCCTTACCCTTGTGGTATTTCTTCAATACTATAGCTGGTATTGTTTCTCCTGTCTAACCTGTTAGCTTTTGTCTTTCTTCAGGTGTCTTCCTTTCTTCTCTTCATACAGGGTATTGTTATATTAGTGATTTTCTTGTGATTTTATGAACGGATTTGACTTCCCTATTATTGAATTGTACAGTTGGTTGTGGTGTCCTTTCTACCAAGATGTCAGATAAGAAGGATACTTCAGGCTTTAAACATTGTACTTCTTGTCAGGGCAAGTTACCTAACAGTGATCTGCATGATGACTGTGTATACTGTTTGTGAGTGGCTCACATTTCAGTGCAGCCTCAATGTGATATTTGTCAGAGCTTCAGCCAACATACTCTTAATGAGCGCAAAAATAAACTCATTCTGAAAGTGTTACTCAAGTCTCCCTTTTCAGAGGCCATTTCTGCAATGGAGGTCTCAGCCCGTCCTTCTAAGGACAAAAAGAGATCCATTCTGTTCCTTCTTCACCATCAGATGATCAGAGCAAACCTGGGAAATCTAAGGTCCCTAAGTTATAGTTATAGCCCCTTCGGCTCCGACCTTCTCAAAACCTTCGACACCTACACATATTTTGGCACAGGTCTTGCCTCCGGCACTGACCACTGATTGTTCTACGCCTAGTTCAACATCGGCACCTGAAGCTACTTCGGCTCAGGGCACACCTTTGACTACGCCATCAGTTTCCATTTTGGATTTGACCTTTTTGGCTCCGAGTGCCACTTCGGCACCTTGCATTGCACCGACCACACTGGATCTAACCCCTTTGCTACTGGTCTCGAAACTATAGACTTCAGTGCTGGCAGACCTTGCACCACAGACCTGATACTCCCCCTCCGTAGACCTGTTTCTTGACCAAGCGTATAGCCCATTCCTCGAAAGTCCTGACTCTCCATCTGGAGTATCCACTAGATCCACCAGGAGCCTTTTGGAACACACTGTGGTGCGTCTTGTGGACCAGCTGTTGGTAGCCAGGGGGATTCCCTCACTTTCTAAAAACCCATCCATTTGCAGGACTTGGGTTACCTTATCCATGGACTCCATCTTACACTCCTCCTCGGTTCTGAAGCCTTCTGCTCCAGCATCCTTCTTGGAACCCATCATCTCAGTACCTACGGTGCATCTCACTCTGGCTCCGAGTTTGTGTCTTTGTTCTTCAGTTCCCGCAGACTCGGTCCTTCCTCAGTCTGAGAATTGGGGGACGGGCATGTCGGCCCGGGGTATGGTTCAGACTCTCTCTTCGGTTCCTTCCTCAGCACTGATGGCTGTGTCCACCCCGATCCTGCTTGAGGCTCCATCTGTGGGGGCGAGTCCGTCGGAGCAGGGTATGACCCCGGTCCCAAGGTTGTCTTTTTCGGTTCTGGGCTCCCATCCCTCTTCAGACGGGCCTGCCTTCCGAGCGTTGAAGAGGGCTCTTGCTTCTGGCAGCACTCCTTTGATGTCACGAACTCCAGTTTTCACCCCCTGAGCTACAGCTATCACAGACTACCCCCCAGGACACCGGGCAGAAAAGCCGCAGAACACCCCAGTTCAGGGTACCCACTCTTTCAAGTCCTCCTCAAAGACCCCCACTGAGGAGCCCCCTCGAAAGAAGTCGTGCAGGAGGAAGCACGTGGACTTGCCTGAGGAGTCCTTAATGAAAGACACGGATTATAATGATGATGAAGGGTCTCCACGGTCACCTCCCGATGATGTCTCCTTCAGAGACATCCTGGAGATGCTAAAGCAGAGAGGTGACTGGAAGCCATCCAACCTTTCGTCTGAGTAGTCCTTGTTCCTGCAGGCTTTTCGTACCCCGCCTTCTACCTCTTGGTTAACCCAGCCTGCTGATGAGCTTGTCCAGCTCGTCATGCAGCACGAGTGGAAGAACCCTGATTTCATTGAGGCAATCCTCTGGAGACCAGACAAAATTCTTTTCCCTCCTGTGGAGAATCTGCACTGGTCCAAAGGGTTACCAGTTGATGCTATGGTGGTGGTGGTGGCCATGAGAAAAGACTTGGTTGAGGAAAGTCTCGCTGTCCACCCGCCCAACAGGGAGTCCCAGGTGGTGGACAGACTTGGGAAGTGTGTTTTTGCATCAGGGACCTTTGCTATATGATCCCTGAATTATTTGGCACATTTTACGAGGCTCCAGAGGGACTTAATCTCCGAACTCTCTGGGATGCTCACAGAACAGTTGTCTAATGAGGGTCAGGGACAAAGTGGCCTCACAGCTAGCAACCCTGGAATCAATATCCAACTCGTCCATGAGGTTGCTCTCACACGCAACTGAAGAGGCGGCTAGAACAGCGGGTTCAGGCATTGTTATGAGGTGTCATGCCTGGATGCTCATCTGTGACCTCGCGAATCACTTCAAGTCTTCCTTTCTGAATGCTCCTATCGAAGCTTCATCCCTTTTTGGCTCCAAAGTGAAGGACACTCTAGCCAGGTGCGAGCAAGATGGAAAAATCCAGTCTGCCATAGGCTTGTGGTTTTCCAACCTTGAACGTACCCTCTCCAGGAATCAGAGGAGTGGGAAAGTGTGACATAAGGAATCTCAGGGTCCTTTCCATGCCGCACATGGTGATGATACTCCCAGAGGCAGAGGGGGTAACAATTCTGGAAGACGCCCTCATAGAGGCAGAGGGGGTCCTCGTAACCAAGGCTCCAGGGCCTCCATCTCTGGACAGCCTTATCAGCGCTCTGGAGGGCTGGCCCAATTGCTTACCTCTGGAAGCAGTCAGGGGTAATTTCTCTTTACTCCAAGCTGTCTGGCAATCTATCACCACTGATCGTTGGGTGCAGAATATTATCAACAGAGGTTACACCATTCCCCTTTATTGTCAGCTAAAATTTCCAAGAAAACTCCCCGACATTCCACCCAGTCAAAGGGAAGAAGCAGCTTCAGAGCTTATTAAGCTGACTCAAAAAATAGTCATCCAACCAGTCCCACCAAACAGAACAGATCCGGATTTTACCCGAGATTCTTTTTGGTGCCAAAAAAGACAGGGTACTGGAGAACCATTTTGGATCTCAGCAGCTTAAGCAAGTCTGTCACCCACACCAAATTCCGGATGGTCACAGTTCAGTCCATCCTTCCCTTTTTAAGAGAAGATGATTGGATATGCTCTATAGATCTCTGGGATGCATATTACCACATCAAGATGGACAAATACTCTAGGAGTCTGCTTCACTTCCGGCTAGGAGCCAGTCATTACTAATTCTGTGCCCTACCATTCGGTCTCTCTACAGCCCCCAGAGTGTTCAGGAAATGCATGCTAGTGATAACAGCTCACTTAAGACTAAAAGGATTCCAGGTGTTTCCATATCTAGAAGACTGGCTCCTTACAGCCCCCACCAAGCTTCTTCTGGTAACTGCGCTACAACATTCTCTCTCTCTCTCTCTGTCTGGCAAAATTGTTGGGAATAACGATACATTGGGAGAAATCAAATCTTATCCCTACACAACAGAGTTCATTGGAGCAGTGTTCAATATTCAGTCCTGTCCGGTATCATTCCTTGTTCACAGACTCCATCGTTTGAGGCTTCAAATCTGAGTGGTTCTTTCTCAAACATCAGCCTCTGCAAGGGAAGTTCTTCAAGCCCTATGTTCTATGGCTGCATCAATTCCAATAGTTCCTTTAGTGAAGCTACATATGTGAATTCTGCAGTGGCTCCTTCTGTGCCAGTGGTTCCCAAACTGTCATCCCCTGGATTACAACATTCGAACAACCAACTCCTGCAAGCAGAACCTGCTTTGGTGGATGATGCCAGATGTAGATCTTTGGAGTCGCCCATTTCAACCCGCCCAGCCCACAGCCTTTGTGACCATGGATGCTTCCCTGATCTGGTGGGGGGGGGGGCATTTCCAGGGAAAGATGGTCCAAGGCACATGGTCCACCACAGAGGCCCACCTGCATGTCAGTGTCCTGGAACTGAGAGCCGTGTTGTTAGCATTGCAGGCTTTCCATTCGGCTCTCCCCTCTGGGACAATTGCAATTCAATCAGAAAATATGTCAGTGGTCTGGTACATCAACAAGCAAGGAGGAACCAAGTCATACCCCCTATGTCGAGAAGCCATGAGAATTTGGCAGTGGACGATAGCTTTCAACTGCTTTCTGATAGCAACATATAACGTGATTGCAGACAAACTGAGCAGATGCATTCTCATGACCCACGAGTGGTCCCTCAACTCCGAGGTGGCGTCTGTAATCTTCAGCCACTGATGCCAGCCTTGATGTGATCTTTTCACTTCCCCATCAAACGCGAAGTGCAGCAGCTGCTTCCCCTACTTCCCCCAGAGGAGGAGACACTGAGGGATGCTCTGATCAACGATTGGCCCACGTGACTTCTCTATGCCTATTATCCCATCTCTCTGATCCCTTAATTTCTAAAGATAGCTCTTCAGTTGAGATGCAAGGTGATCCTCATAGCTCCATTCTGGTCTCAACAAGTTTGGTACCCCTTTCTTCGGCCTCACCTACTATACCCGCCGTGGATTCTGGACCCTCTAACAGATCTGATCACTCACCTCCAAGGGTTGAGTCTCCCAAACCTGTCCACTCTCAAGTTGACAGCTTAATTTCGCCACTTCCGCTAGTCGCCAGGCAAGCTAATCTCCTCATCTTTTTGAGACATCATTCTGGCCTCTCACAAACCATCCACCAGAAGACTATATCAGGATAAATGGAAAAGGTTCTCCATTTGCTCTAAGGATAACATGCTAGACCCATATTCAGCTCCAGTTACTGCAGTGCTTCAATACTTGGCTAAGTTTTTTGATAACGGAGCCTCTGCCTCTACAGTATGAGTGCATCTAGTGGCAATTTCCAATTTCCACAATGATATAAATGGCACCCCTCTTATCTCTTTACTCCTCTGGAAGGCTTTCCTCAAAGGGATCTCTCATCTCAGGCCTCCTCTCAGACAGCCCATGGAACCATGGAACCTCACTTTAGTCCTCCAGTCCTTGACTCAAATGCCCTTTGAGCCTGCTGCTAAGTGTGACCTAAAGTTTTTGTCTTGGAAATCTTTGTTCCTGGTAGCCATTACTTCTGCCAGAAGAGTTTTGGAGCTGCAGGCATTGTGTATCAAGAGGCCCTACCTGGTCTTTCATAAAGACAGAGTGTCACTTTGGACGAACCCACCCTGTCTTCCCAAAGTAATTTCTGAATTCTCTGTTAATCAGACCATTGATCTACCAGTCTTTTTTCCGAATTTTGCCAATAGAGGAGAGTATTGCCTTCACACCTTGGATGTACATAGACAATTAAGATTTTACCAAGACAGGACCAAACCTATCCGGAAGTCTGAACAGATTTTCATCTCTTTTTCGGGGCCCAAAATGGGAGATGCTGTTTCCAAGGTTACATTATCAAGATAGCTAAGGGACTGCATACGTGTCACCTATTCCCTCCATAATGAATCCATGCCAAAAGTTAAAGCCCACTCCACTAGATCTATGGCAACTTCTATAGCATTCCATTCCAGGGCATCCATGGATGACGTCTGTGCAGCAGAGACTTGGGCTAAGCCTCATATCATTATCAATCATTATAAGTTAGACCTGGTATCCAGTGGGAGAGCTGCCTTCGGCTGAATGCTGCTCAGGAATGTACTTCCATAAGGGCTACCCATGGACCTCAAGGTTGCTTGTGATTCTGTCCCATCAGCGATGAATGGAAAGAAGATTAACAACATCAGATAAAGAAGTTATGTCTTAACATAACGTTCCATCTGTGTTGTTCACCTTCTTTCATTCATCTCTTCCCACCCTCCTTCCCCTTCCAAAGGCTCCTGAGGGATGCTTTGGGTCTAAGTGGTGCACTAGGGTACTTGCGTAGTGGTGGCCTCAGCTCTACATCCTTTCTTAGCAAATGCGATCTGAGGTACCAGGGAGAAGGGCATTCTGGGTAGAGACTTAGCTTGTGCGTTTTTTGTGCTGGCGCGTGCTTGGTAATAGGCCAGCTCGGTTCTGAGGGCTTGGAACCAAACCCATCAGTGATGAATGAAAGAAGATGAACAACACAGATGGAATGTTATGATAAGACATAACATCTTTTTTCACACCGTTAGACATGGGACAAGATTCATGAATGGCTATTTTTCGCTTTGCTATCATGTATTCATTAAAGGGTTTTACACATTGTGTAGAGCTTCAAAACAAAGGTAAACGCAGAATATGCTAATGAAAACTTTAGCAGCTGAATTAAAAGCTGATTAACCAATCCAAGATGGTGGAGCCATTCCGGAAGCTACAATGTAACCGTGTAAAGATGGTGTAGCACTTTACCACAGACTCCAAAACCTACTGGAATACAGCCATCATCACACTGCGGGAAAAAAATGCGATGTTAGAGGCTGTTGCTGCTCTATTCCATGTGTATGTTCAACAGGTCCAAATCTATGCTGCTGCTACTGATAGACCTCCTCCAAGGAGAAAGGTGTTCGTACCCTATTTAAGATATCATGAACTGCATGATATTGAAATGTAAGAGTGATGCAGGGTTGATAGGGAAACACAACAGGGACTCTGCACCCTCTGTCACACCCACGTCAGACCCAGGGGAAATCGAGAAGAACCCATATCAGTGGAAACTAAGGTATGTGTAGCATTAAAAATATTAGCTACTGTTACATTCCAGAGGCCCACAATGGATATATTAGGGGTGTCACAGTCTTAAGCTTCAAGAAGATTGCACCAGTGTCTTAATGCTGTGCTACTGTGCAAGGGAATACATCTATTTCCCACACACACCAGAGGAAAAAGCAAGGACAATGCAGGAATTTTATGCTATAGCACACTTCCCTGAAGTTTTGGGGGCCATAGACTGTAGTCACATAGAAGTAAAAGCCCCACCTAGGGAACAGGGAAGGGCATACATCAACAGTAGGGGATTCCACTCAGTCACCTGCTAGGTTGTCTGTAATGCCTGAGGGATCATCTTCAGTGTCTCTTCAGGCAACCCAGGCTGTTAGCATGAGTCGCACATATAGCACACCTTACAACTTTACACAAAGTTTGCTAGAGGTGATGTTCCACAAGGCCATCTACTTGGTGATGCAGATTCTGCACTGGAACAGTGGCGCATGACACCCATCAGAAATGCACACACACACCCACAGAGGAAGCATGCAACAATACCCACACTCAAAGTAGAAACATCTTACAGCATGTGTTTGGCATGCTGAAGTCACAGTTCCTCTTTCCGGACATATCATATGGTGCTCTGCAGTATGACCCTGGCACCTGTGCAGAAATTCTCACAGTCTGTGCCATGTTGCACAATATCATCTTGAGGAAACAGCCTCATTAGGGAAAGCAAGGGCCAGAACCACACATTCATGGAACACAGACAGGGCAGCACCTCCAGCACATACAGACAAGGATTCTGAGAGAGAACCTGCAGCTGCAGAGGTAGTCAGCAGACATAGGAGTGTACAATATGCCCTTGTCCTGGCTAAGATGCAAAGGACAGTACACACACTCACCACCTAATACTCAAAGTTTAGCACATACACTCGGCAATTAAGAGGCAAATGATAGCACACACAAAATCCAGTGAAGGAATATACATAACAACCTAAGCACATACCAGTATTAACAATGATGCCATCCAATGTCCACAAATTTTGCACTCATGTAATGTCTATGTATGGATAGCATCAGACAGAGAGGGCCCTAAAGCACACAACTCATAACTGTATAATTTCAAGGTAAGTGTGGAATCTGTATTATGTGAACGCATGTGTAAGAAGATTAACTACCTGCATACCATCATTCTCTTGCTTATCCACTCTGTGCTTCAGACACAACCCTAACTCGAAGTCAAATAAACAAAGGCCATGGCACAGTCATCATTATTTGCACATGGAGGGGTGGAGTGGGGGGCAGTAGGCTAAGGCTGACACCAAAGTAGTGAGTGTGCTTGAGTAAGAAACACAAAATGTACATTAAAGTATGAAATATCTCAGAGGCATTAACAGGAGATATATCCCAGTTCATGTTAAGGTTTTCTTTCCTTGCATGTGTGTGGTTCGATATGGGCAGTTTTTGTGAAGTGTGTGTGTGTGTGTGTGTGTTGGATACAATCAAGCTTTGTGTTGGCACTAATAGTTTCATAGGTTGGTTGTAGGCTATTGGCCCTAGGGCCTATACAAGCCAAGCCATAACGATTCCCTGGCTATTTCTTCCCAGAATATTTACTTCCCTGGGCCCTGACTAGCAGGGTGACTGACGTGATCCCTGGGGTGAATTTCCTATCTCCCATCTAATAGTCAAGGTTCCTTTTGAAGAGGGCCAAAGAGGGGCTCTGCTTGACATGTATGGGCAGTCTATTCCAGAGTCTGTGGAGTCTTTGGGTCAGGAAGCTATCCCTCCAGCATGTTTTGTTTATTGTGATGACAAGGTTTAGATCCCTGGAGTGTGTGGCTCTGGGGGATTGGGATTTCTTTAAGTGTAGCATATCCAACAGCTCTGGGTTTGACATGGCCTTGTATGTTAAGCAGAGATCCCCCCTGAGTAGACAATATGTGACAGAGTATAGCTGGAGTTTTTTTAGATGGTCAGCATAGGGCATGTGCTTTAGGTCTGTGATTCTTTTATTGAAGTATTTTGTTGGCCTTTCCAGTTGTTGCAGGTGTCTTGAGAGGTACATACCAAAATGGGTGTTGTATTCTAAAATGGGTCTAATGAGGGATGAGTACTGTGGGACAATGACCTCCTTTTTTTCTGGATGAAAAGCCCTTAGTGATGAGGTGTGCCACATAGAAGGATTTCCTGACTGTTGTAGCGATGTAGTTATCGAAGGTGAGACCACTGTCCACTTGGGTCCCTAAGTCTGTTATCACACTTTCAGTGTTTAGTGTATTGCCACCTATGTGGTAATTCACAGGTACATGTTTTTTCCCAGAGGGGATAACTATACATTTCTTGGAATTGAGCTTGAGCCCATGGCTCTGGCACCAAGCATCTGTTTCTGTAAGGCCCTTTTGTAGAATATCCACATCATTTGGGAATTCAATAATGGCTCCCAGTTTGAAGTCATCTGCGAACTTTGTTAGCCAGAGTTCCTTAGTGTTAGCCTGTGCTTCAGAGAAGTAGATGCCAAACAAGAGCGGTCCCAGGACTGAACCCTGAGGTACTCCACTTATCACTTGTCTGGAGCTGGATTTGTAGTCGGCTTCTTTTACAGTGTGGGTTCTGTCAGTAAGCCAGTTGGCAACCCATCGAGTGATGTAGGGATTAATACCCAGCTTAGTAAGTTTATCTATGATTCCAGAGTGGGGGATGGTGTTGAAGGCCTTGGCGAAGTCCAGATAGGCTGTGTGGACTGCTTTACCCTCGTCCACAGCTCTGGAGACTGATCCGAAGAAGTCAGTCAGGTTCAGGAGACAGGATTGGCCCTTCATGAACCCAAACTGGGTGGGATGCAGTGTTTGAAGGTTGCCATTGTCTTTGTTTATAAGTTCCATGATAATACTTTCTGTGGCCTTGCAGATCAGGCTCGTCAGACTGATGGGGCAGTAGTTCCCAGGATCCAAGGTGGATCGCCCCCTGGAGTGGGATAACTGCAGCTGTGGACCACTCAGTGGGCATGAAGCCTGAGGTGAGGCTATGATTAAACATGACACTTAGGTGAGGTGCCAGTTCATTTTGTAGTTCATGTAGTACACAGCCCGGGATGTAATCTGGTCCCATGGATGCTATAATGTTAAGTTGTCAATCTCGCCTTCATTCTTGCTGGTTGGGATCGAAGCCGATCCTCGGCTCTAACTCGGCCATCTTCTATAGCTCGAGATTTGTTTACTGGCTCGAGGCTACCCCTTATCCCATGATGCCTAGCGCTAGCTACCCAGATCTTGTTTGCCCCTTCAGCTGCGAGGTTCCTGGTTACTGGCTCAGGCTTGTATAACTTTATTAATCTGCCTTTTTTTCGTCAGATTAGGGTTTTTTGTATTGTAATTGTTGTTAATTTATAGTTGATAACTAGTAGATTTAGTTTAGAGTGTATTGTAGTTTTCCCCCTTAGAACTCGTTTAAATTAGAGTTCTCTCCTCCCCCTTCCCCTCTGTAGTAGCGTGTTAGTCTTTTGGTTAGGTAGCCGTTTGAGTTAGAGGCTTCCTAGTCTTAAAAAAAAAAAAAACAAAATCTATCTTATATTGTGATTTTTGTTTTAGTGTTCTGTGTTTAGTTCTTAGTGCTGTCTGGCCTGTTGGCCAAAGTAGTTTAGAGTTCTGATTTCTCTTTTTGCAGGATATGTCTAAAGAATCCAAAGTGTCGGGATTCAAGAAGTTTGACTCATGCTGTCAGAAAATGTCTCTGACAGATGGGCACACTTCTTGTGTCTATTGCCTAGACGCAGTGCACCTGCAGGACTCTTGTTCTATCTGCCATGCATTTAGCCCAAGAGTTCTGCAGGAGCGCAAGAATAAACTTATTTTGAGGGGTCTTCTCAAGCCTCAGGATTCACCGGCCAAGGCTCAGCCAGTGAAATCCCCTAAACCGGCCAAATCGTCGGCTCCCAGCTCGGAGCCATTATTGGCCCAAGCTTTGCCTACTACTTCTTCGGTCCCAGCTTGAACTGAGGAGACTGCTTCTTTGTCAGCTCCACTAGTACCCTCGGAGCCATCAAGGACCCAAAAAAGGCTGAGGTCCCCTTCACTAGAGTCCATTCATTTGGCTCCTCGGTCTCCCCTTTTGCAGAGTGACCGCAGTCACAGATCTTCACACTCTTCTCGGTCCTCTAGGCTCTCGGACCATGACGTGGAGAGAGTGGTCAGTAGGTTGTTGAAGTCGCAGGCACTGGCCAAAATGTTGTCCAGCCCTCCTCATTAGGTGTCGGCTCTGTCCATTTCTATAGATGTTCCTCCTCCGACTCCATTGAGCTCGGAGCCGGAGTTTATTGGGGTTTGAGTCATGGAACCGTCAGCTCCGATAACGATTTCTTCTTCGGATCCGTCGTCGGCTCCGATCCCTTCAATGGTGCCTACCGTCGAGGGATCTGGGCGCCGAGACTCCCTTGTCGGCTCCGAGGGGGTGAGTGGCATCAGACCCTTATCCAACCCCACTCTCCCTCTCGGAGTGTCGGCGCAGGTGAGCTCAGCTCCTACATCGGCCTCGGAGCAGTCTCCCTCGGTGCGGAGGAGGATTCTGGTCTCCTCAGAGCCAGAGCCTTTTCTGCATCGTGGCAGGGACGCCTTCGATGTCATGAGGAGTGTGCTGGCCTCCCAGTCAGCTCCACTGACTCCGTCTCCCGTAGTGCCTGCGTCAACCTCTGTCCCTCCTCCAGACCCCAAGCATGGGGAACTGGCACTCCAGGGCACCCCATTGGATGTTTCCTCTTCTTCCGAGGCCTCCCCTGATCATTCAGAGGAGCCCCTTCAGAAGAAGAAGTGCAAGAGGAAGCACATTGACTCCCCTGAGTCTGTCACTTCGGATACGGATTTGGATGAATGGGAAGGGCCCCCGAGATCCCCCTCTGAAGATGTTTCCTTCTCGGACATCCTAGAAATGCTTAAGCAGAGGGGGAACTGGAATACCCTATCCCCTACCGAGGATGAATCCGTATTCCTGGATGCGTTCAGTTCCCGACCTTCCACCTCGTGGGTTTTTCCGCCATTCGATCCACTAATGTCAGTGGTGGCTCGAAGGGCTTGGTCAGCCCCGGACACAGTGGAACCAACCCCGAGAGACCAAGCAAGTTTATCACTGCTCCCCCAGACAGGCAGTTCCTTACTAAGGGTGTTCCAGTGGATGCCATAGTGGTAGCAGCAGCCACTAAAAAGGAGTTAGCGGAAACTTCTTCCTCTGTCCATCCTCCTAACAAGGAGTCCAGGACCATGGACATATACGGGAAGTGAATGTTTGCTTCAACGACCTTCTCCATGAGGTCACTGAATTACTTATGCCATTTCACCGGGCTTCAGAGGGATCTCCTGAAAGAGCTTGGAGATACCCTTCAAGATCCATCAGCTGAAGGGACTTAGGCTAAAGTGGCTTCTCAACTGGCAACCCTTAACTCAGTAATCAACTCCTCCATGAGGCTCATTTCCTACGCAGCCGATGGTGCGAGTAGGGCCGCAGGCACAGGCGTAGCACTTTAGAGACATGCATGGATGCGGCTGTATAATTTTACGAAACCCTTCAGAGCATCATTCACCAATGCCCCCTTTGACGGTTCCTTTCTTTTTGGACCACAGGTGAAAGACACTCTCACTAGGTGTGAGCAGGAAGGCAAGACTCTCTCTGCCGTGGGAGTCCGTTTTTCCACTCCTTCCAGAATATACCCCAAGGGTCAGAAGAGTGGGAAAATGTGGTTTCGGAAATCCCAGGGAGCTTCGCCTGACACACGTAGTGATTTTTCTTCCAGGGGCAGAGGAGGAAATAACAATAACAACAGACGCCGCCCTCGTGGCAGAGGGGGTCCGCAGAGCTAAGGCAGCAGAGAATCTTTCTCTGACAAGCCCTTCCAACATCTCTGAAGTGTTGCCCGACTGTCCGCCTCTGAAGGCAGTCGAGGGAAGACTTTCATTGCACCCAAAAGTCTGGCTAAACCTTACGCAAGACAAATGGGTACATTCAGTCATATCCGGAGGTTACAAAATCCCATTCTTTCTACCCCTTTACCATCACGCAAGTCCCTCCCAGATGTTCCACCCAATCTGAGGGAACAAGCAGTTATAGAAGTTTCAAAACTACTAGAAAAAGAGTCATCCAGTAAGTTCCAGCAGACCAACACGGATCCAGAACTTACTCAAGGTTCTTTTTGGTACCAAAAAAGACAGGGGACTGGAGACCTATTTTGGATCTCAGCAGACTGAACAAGTCTGTTCAAAGGACAAAGTTTTGGATGGTCACGCTACAGTCCATTCTACCCTTTTTGGGTCAGGACAATTGGATGTGCTTCGTAGATCTCCAGGATGTGTACTATCATATCAAGATGGACAGACGCTCCAGGAGGTTCCTTCGCTTCCGGCTGGGAGCCAGTCATTAACAGTTCAGAGCCCTGCCCTTTGGTCTCACCACAGCCCCCAGGGTATTCACCAAATGTATGGCAGTGGTCACGGCTCACCTGAGGCGTCGAGGATTCCAGGTGTTTCCATATCTAGATGACTGGCTCCTCACTGCTACTACCAGGCATCAACTTCTTCAAGCCAGAGACTATACAATTTCAATTTGCTCCCAGCTAGGCATTACTATAAATTTCGAAAAATCTAATACTTATATAGGAGCAGACTTAGATACAAAGAGCATGTATGCAAAGCTACCTTCGGACAGGGTGTCCACAATTCGCCAGCAAGTTCAATTCATCATGCAATGCAAAACTGTACAAGTCAGGTATGTCCTTTAAACTCTAGGCTCTATGGCAGCGGCAATTTTTCTGATACCACTGGCCCGCTTCCACATGAGAATCCTTCAGTGGCTTCTATTCACACAGTGGTCCTTCCAACAGCTTCCCATGTCTCATATGATTGTGATTACAGAAGCATGCAAAAGACACCTTTCCTGGTGGATGGTCTCCCCTCTAGTGACTCAGGGCAGACCCTTCATTCAGCCCCCTGTGGTTGCTACAGTGACCACAGACGCCTCCCTGAACATCCTAGAAATGAGAGCCATGCTCCTAGTGTTGCAAGCTCTTCAGGACTCTCTCCCTTCTGGGACCATTGCAATACAATCGGACAACATGTCAGTGGTATGGTACATCAACAAGCAGGGCGGAACCAGGTCCTACTCCCTATGTCAAGAAGCGCTCAGACTCTGGCAGTGGGCGATTTCCTCCCAACGATTTCTGATTGCGACGCACATCCCTGGGACGTCCAACGTCATAGTGGACAGGCTCAGCAGAGCTATTCTCATACCTCATGAGTGGTCTCTGAGTCAGGTAGTTGCAGATTTGATCTTCCGCAAATGGGGACAGCCTTGCTGCGGCCTTTTTTCCACCCCCTTCAGCACCAAATGCAATTACTTCGCCCTTCTTCCATTTCCAGGTCACTCTCCCAGAGATGCTCTTGTCCACGATTGGCCCCAGGGACTTCTTTATGCCTTCCTTCCGTTTCCCCTGATACCAAAACTCACGCAGAAAGCAATTTCGTTAGGTTGCAAGATGATCCTCATTGCCCCCTACTGGCCTCGATGGATATGGTTTCCGTTCCTGCACCATTACCTTCTCGAGCAGCCCTGGACTCCGGATCCGATTCCAGACCCTACTGATCCATCAGTCAGGAGGGCTGCATCAATCCCTTCAAACACTCCAGCGTACAGCTTGGTTGCTCTACTTCCAACCCTAGCCAGGCTTCCCAGCGTTTCCCCGGCAGTATGCGACATTATTGTCTCCTCCCATAAGTTTGCCACTAGAAGAACTTATGCTAGCAAATGGAAACGTTTTTGTTGTTGGGCAGAGGCCAGGAACATAGATCCCTTCACAGCCCCTCTCCATGAAATCTTGGCGTTCTTAACAGAACTCTCATTCGGGGTCTGCTTCTGCTACAATCAGAGTTAAGTTAGCGGCCATTTCAGATTTTCATGTTGGGTGGTCTAATGCAAACATTATGTCTCATAGGCTATGTAAAGCCTTTCTTAGAGGGACTACTCTCCTTAGACCCCCATTGAGAGATCCCCTTCCTCCTTGGGACCTCAATCTGGTACTAACATCCTTGATTATGCCCCCCTTTGAACCTGCAGCGTCCTGCTCCATTAAGTTTCTATCTTGGAAAACTCTATTTCTGGTAGCTGTTACTTCAGCCAGATGAGTCTCTGAACTTCTTGCACTATGTGCCTGTCCTCCATACTTAGTATTTCATAAGGACAGGATTGCTCTGAGGACTAATCCCTCTTTTCTTCCGAAAGTCTGCTCAGAAAATAATTTGAATCAATCTATAGATGTACCTGTGTTTTTTCCTAACCACACCAACAAGACAGAATACAAGTTACATCAATTGGATGTTCATAGACAATTGCATTTCTACCTGCATAGGACGAAGGATATCAGGAAGTCTGACCAACTATTCCTCTCCTATGTTCTAGACAAACAGGGTCTCCCAGTTTCCAAAGTGACATTATCCAGGTGGTTGTCTCACATCATTACCTTTATCTGTCAACTAAGGAACAAAGACTTGCCTATCAAACCGAAGGGTCATTCTACTAGGGCCTTAGCCACCTCTGTAGCCTTCCAGTCTAGGTTGCCCATGGACTCTATCTGTGCCGCTGCTACGTGGGCAAATCCTCATACCTTTATTTCTCATTACAAGTTGGATTTGGTCTCCAGGAGTAGAGCTAACTTTGGTTCCACTGTTCTGAAGAGTCTGTTCCAATGAGCCACCCAGGATTGTAGGTGCTCGGGACGCTGTCCCAACCAGCAAGAATGAAGGCGAGATTGACAACTTAACATAAAGAAGTTATGTACCTACCATAACGTTCCATGTTAGTTGTCTTCATGTCGCCTTCTTTCTTGCATCCCCCCCTCCATCCCCCTATCCTATTGGACTGAGAGGACTTCAGGTTTCACTGGCTGAGTATTCTCTGGTTTGTTTCCTCTACTGGTTTAGAGAATAGGACAGGTATGCTTAACCTTTTGTTTGGCAGGATCCTTTCTATAGCTATGTCTGTGGTTAGCTATTTCAAATGAGATCTGGGTAGCTAGCGCTAGGCATCATGGGATAAGGGGTAGCCTCGAGCCAGTAAACAGCTCTCGAGCTATAGAAGATGACCAAGTCAGAGCCGAGGATCAGCTCCGATCCCAACCAGCAAGAAAGAAGGCGAGATGAGGACAGCTAACATGGAACATTATGGTAGGTACATAACTTCTTTTTCTTAGCTTTGGAGAGTGCGGTTTTTACCTGTGTGGCCATTATTACAGGAATTTGGCAATCTTTCAGTATTGAGATGGGCCCTTTAGGGGATGAGAGGAGGGTGAAGTTGGCACTGAATTGATCTGCCAGGATATTGGCAATATCTTTGGGATCAGTATATTTAATACCATTCTGTTGAAGCTCAGAACAGATCTGAGCAGTACCATTTACTTTCTTGACATAGCTATAGAATGCTTTGTGGTTGTCTTTGGAATCTTTGGCAATTTTATTTTCGTAACTAGCTTTGGAGGATTTTATGAGGGATCTCAGCTTCTTACTGAGGCTGGTAAGGGAGTTTTTTGCATCCTGGCATTTTCCTCTTTTCTGCAGTTCAGACAGGTGTGAGCCATGCATGGTACAGTGTCTGTTCTGTGTCATTGCTCCCAACCATGCAAACTGCCTCTGTCAGGACTTGCATTGCCACTTCCATATCTCTGGTTCAAAGTGGGGTGCTGCATGAACGTGAGTGATGTCTGCTGTTTAAGCTGTTTTTACAACTATGTCCAGATCCAGGACCTGTGCCCTATCATGTCTGGGTGTGGATCAGCCACTGAAGGAGCAGTGGAAGTAGTGCCAGTACAGGAGTGGGATGTGACACTGCCATATCAGCTAACACCAGAGAATGCTTTGGTCTATGGTCAGATAGATGTCGGCCCTCCCACAGCAGACATTCCATCACAGACACTGCCTGATCCAGTGAGTCATTCATCCTATCCAGTGAGTCACCCACACGGTTCAGGTAGTCACACAGTAGCAAATGGTAACACAATATTGTGATGTAAACATGCTAACTTGGAAAGCACAGCAAGAACTGACAGTAAACTTCTGAAATTGCATACATATCAACATTCTTTTTTTCCATTGCTTATTGAAATATATTCAAAATGTGAACATGTGGACAGTTTCTGAAGAAGGCAAACATAACTTATGAAATAGTGCAGTACTTTGTAGAACAATTTCCTCCAAGTAACCAGCAGTAATGGTCTGTCTGTATCCAATCAGTTTCCCCGCCTTCCACTTCCATAGCTTCGCCATTACTTTTATATAGTGTAGATTCAGCCCTGTGAGCACTATGAAGATGCAAATGAGGTGTGAAATCATTAGCATTCCTGAATACCCAAAAAAAATCATGTGGTGTAGGGGATGTATACATGGTGTAAGTAGCTAAACAATTGCATGCACACACCCTAGGACTGCAGGGAGAAATTGTGACAACTGTTAACTCCTAATGGCTTACAAGTGTTACTGTCTGTTCTGACTATAACAACGAGCAATATTGAAGAGACTGTTCTCAATGAAAGTGTTTGTCTTATGCAGAGTAGATTGAAAATAAAACGTGTAAGCAACTTGAGGGCTATGAAAACAGTCTTAACAGCACTGAACACCTTAAAAGATATGAGAACAATTTTAACATCCTTGTACTAAGAGCACACTGTCCATCATTTTCTTTAGATCTGTCCGAAATGCTGACCAGTTGCTATATTGCACATTGAAACAAAGATGCAAATAAATGGCCATGACATTGCATTTCTATAGTTAAGTGGGGAATATGATCAGAAAATAAAAAGGAAAAATAGCTGGCAGTGTTGGCAAACTGACCTTAATATGATGTGGATTATTGTTAGTGTAAAGTATTTGTTAATATCACATTGATATATACATGTTCAAGCAAATGAGAAAGGAACATTTCTGGTCCTGTGTTGGCGGCAAAGAAGAATAAGAAACATAACAGAGTGTATATTGTTATTGCACTGACATGAAGATTCAATTCCAGATAGTGTAATATATGACAGTTAATGCATATTTTCCGAGCATATGAACAGGTTCAAACACATGTAGATCTAGGAAACTACACATTCCTGCCGTTTCATTATTGTTCATCAATATTTCTTAATACTGGCAATTTTTTTAAGAGTGTTTCTCATTTGAGCATGTTTGTCAAAGTGCACTGCTGACTAGCTCCGTTTCAAAGCAATGAATGTGGGAGATGCTAGTGCTGAATTTAGAGCACAGAAGTGGAGTAATGAGGAGTCCAGGATTTCTTTGGCACTCCTTGTAAAGTGCTACAACCGTAGGCTGCAGGGGGACTATACTGGGTCTCAATATAAGACTGAGGCTTGGAACAGATTACCCAAGGCTGTCTCCAGTTCAAATGACATCCCACATATTGGAGAGAATTGCTGGCATCATTAAAGCAACCTGAAGTGACACAAGAAGGATCTCCTTTGCTGATGGGTGGATAACTTTAGAATTGCTGACATCTCTCAGTACTGTAAGTATACTGATCTATCTGTATTAAATAATATAGAGTACAGGAACCAGCCAATTCAGTTATTCAATATGCTTTCATGTCTATTTATCTCTTTTTCTGTTATATAACTGATGACAGTGCAGTGAACTGGGAGGTGCACCAAGACAGGTTAACTCCCCTCAGAGAAACACTGGGTATATATGCATTGGGTCTTATTGTAAGTCTAATAACTGTTGTAATTGTATGCAGTATGGCAATAGTGAAATTAATAGTTGTCTTTATGATATCATAGCAGTGCAGCTGATTAATGGTCCAACAGCAGAAGACTTCCCATCATACCTGGATGTGGCAAAGGTGTATAGAATGGATAATCATAACTGTTTCCTTTCTGAATTTATATGGTCATGTGATATGCCACAGATCTAATTCTGTCTATTTTTTGTCTTACCCCCACCCCTTCTCTTTCTTATTTTTTTTTTTGGGGGGGGGTACTTTATCTGCTTTAAAAATATTCTGTTGTCATACATTTCTGCTTGCAAAAACTGACGTGCAGCACAGAGAGGTAGAACAACCACTGCGGATCAGCCCACCATCCCTCCACAGGTTGCAGCACTGACACCCAGCAATTCAGGGTCCCAAACTGTCAGCGCTTTCTCCACAACCCCTGCACAGCTTGCCCCATTCTTCATCAGGTAGTTCTGCCTCAGCAGCTGGTGCACTGGTACCCTCCAGGAGTAGTATTAGAATAAAACCTACATCTTTCATTGGCTGATCAAGTTATCACTGTTCCTTCAAAGGTGTGATTTTGGCACGTGTAAAATATGATTTCCTTGCTGGGGTGTAGAGATAATTATCAAGTCTGTAAACTTAATATCTGATGTTGTTAATCTCCTTTCCATTCATCACTGATGGGTTCGGTTTCGAGTCCTCAGAACCAAGTCATCATTTTTACCAAGCTCGTGCCAACCAAAAAACTCTCGAGCTAAGTCAGTACCCAGAATGCCCTTCTCCCTGTTACCTCAGATCTCGTTTGCTATGTAGCCGTAAAGCCACGTTTCAGCCGAGCTCTCAGCTAAGTGGAACTTTTTTGATATTTGTGTGAAAAATTTTGGATATCTTCAAATTTTATTAAGCGATTAATATTTCCAATGTTTTTTCTTCTGTTTAGCCTTATTTTCCTTCTCTACCCGTTGTTACCGTTGGTAAACTTTCAAGTACCATTGTTGGTACGGCCTTTCCTCCCTTACCCTTGTGGTATTTCTTAATACCATAGTTGGTATTGCCTCTCCTGTTTAAACTGTTAGCTTTGACTTTTATTCAGGTGTTTCCCTTCTTTTCTCTACATACCAGTATATTGTTATTGTTGTGACTATTCGGAAAGGAGTTAACTTTATTCTAGTTAGATTATACAGTTGGCATGTGGTGTCTTTTCTATCAAGATGTCGGATAAGAAGGGTACTTCAGGTTTTAAGCATTGTACTTCATGTAAGGGCAAGTTACCTAATAGTGATTCTCATGATGACTGTGTATATTTTTTGGGAGTGTCCCACCTTTCGATGCAGCCTCTGTGTGACATTTGTCAGAGTTTCATTCAATGCACTCTTAATGAGCGCAAAGAAAACTCATTCTGAAAGGGTTACTCAAGTCTCCCATCTCAGAGACCATTTCTCGATAGAGGTCTCAGTCCCTCCAACTAAGGACAAAAAGAGATCCCACTCTGTTTCTTCTTCACCATCGGGTGATAAAAGCAAGCATGGGAAATCAAAGGTCCCAAAGTTATCTTCGGAGCATAAATCTGCCTCTAGGGCTCTATCTTCCCCGGCTCCGACCATCTCGAAGCCTTCGATACCGGCGGTTGTTTTGGCACTGCTCTTGCCTCCAGCAACGATCATAGACCTTACTTCGCCTATTTCGACTTCAGCACCTGTGGCCACTTAAGCTCAGGGCATACCTTCGACTACTGTATTAGCTTCCATTTTGGAACCGACTATTTCAGCTCGGAGTGCCACTTCAGCACTGAGCGTTGTACCGACCTCACTGGATTTGAACCCTTTACCTCCAGTCTCGAAACTAGAGACTTCGGTGCCAGCAGACCTTGCACCACAGACCCGATACTCCCTTTCCATAGATCCGTTTCTGGGCCAAGCATATAGCCCCTTCATCAAACATCCTGACTCCCCGTCCAGAGTATCCACTAGATCCACCAGGAGCCTATCAGAACCCAACGTGGTGTGTTTTGTAGACCAGCTTTTGTTCGCCAGAGGGATCCCCTGTGTTTCTAAGACCCATCCACCTGCAGAATTTGGGTTGTCTTATCCACGGACTCCATCTTACACTCCTCCTTCCACCATCTCAGTTCAGAAGCCTTCTGTTCCGACATCCTTCTTGGAACCCATCACCTCGGCACCTACGGTGCATCTCACTCCAGCTCCGAGTTTGTCCCTTTGGTCTTCAGTTCCTGCTGAACCGGTTCTTTCTCATTCTGTGGATTGCGGGACAGGCGTGTCAGCCCGGGGTATGGAGCCGCCTCCCTCCTCAGTTCTATCCTCGGTGCCGATCCTGCTTGAGGCTTCATCCGTGGGGGCAGGTTCCTTGGAGCAGGGTGGAATCCCCCTTATTTCGTTACATCTGTGCAAGGCCTTTCTTAAGGGGACCTCTCATACCAGGCCTCCTGTCAGACAACCCGTGGAACCATGGAACCTCACTTTAGTCCTCCAGTCTTTGACTCAAAACCCTTTTGAACCTGCTGCAAAGTCTGACCTAATGTTTTTGGCTTGGAAATCTTTGTTCTTGGTAGGCATCACGTCTGCCAGAAGAGTCTCGGAGCTGTAGGCATTGTGTATCAAGAGGCCCTTTCTGGTCTTCCATAAAGACAGAGTATCACTTCGGACAAATCCATCCTTCTTTCCCAAAGTTGTTTCTCAATTCTCCATAAACCAGACCATTGACCTACCAGTGTTCTTCCCAAATTTTGCCAATAGAGAAGAGTGCAGCCTTCACTCCTTGGATGTACATAGACAACTGAGATTTTACTTAGACAGGAACAAACCTATCCGTAAATCTGAACAACATTTCATCTCTTTTTCTGGGCTGAGAATGGAAGATGCTGTTTCCAAAGTTACAGTATCAAAATGGCTAAGGGACTGCATACATTTCATCTAGTCCCTCAATAACGAACCTATGCCAAAAGTTAAGGCTCTCTCCATTAGATCTATGGCAACATCTGTTGCTTTCCATTCCAGGGCTTCCATGGATGACATTTGTGCAGCAGCTGCTTGGGCTAAGCTTCATACATTTATCAATCATTACAAATTGGACCTGGTCTCCAGAGGGAGAGCTGCCTTCAGCTCAGTGGTTCTCAGGAATGTTCTTCCATAAGGGCTGCCCATGAACCTCAAGGTAGCTTGGGATTCTGTCCCATCAGTGATGAATGGAAAGAAGATTAACAACATCAGATAAAGAAGATGTTAAGTTGTCTATCTCGCCTTCATTCTTGCTGGTTGGGTTCGACTCGGCCATCTTCAAAAGCTCCAGAGCTGCTTACTGGCTCGAGGCCCCCTCCTATATCCCATGATACCTGGCACTAGATACCCAGATCTCGTTTGCCGCTTCTGCTACGAGGTTGCGTTTACTGGCTCAGGTCATAATTTTCACTTTTTTCTTATATTTAGGACTTTATTGTACTTTGTTAGGTATACTTTTATTGTTATAGCTTAGAGTAGATTCCATAGCAGTTTGTTAGTGTTTATCTCCCCTTCAAAACTTAATTTCTCTTTAGAGAGTTTTTCCTTTCCCTCCCCCACCCCCGTTTACCTTTTAAAGTAAGCCGTTTTAGTTAGAGGCTTATCATTGTTTTATTTTTAAGGTAGACAAAAGTTTCCTTTAGTAAATTGTGATAGTGTGTGTGTGTGTGCTGATAGGGTGTGGTAACTTGTGTGAATTGTGTGCAATTTTTTTTTCAGTTACCTACTCTCCACTTGTTATTTGTATTTGATTTTCCTTTACAGGAATGTCTAAAGACACAAAAGTGTCGGGATTCAAGAAGTGTGACTCGTGCTGTCAGAAAATGTCTCTGACAGATGGTCACACTTCTTGTGTCTACTGCTTGGGCTCCCTACACCTGCAGGACTCTTGCTCGGTGTGTCACGCCTTTAATCCAAGAGTCCTGCAGGAGCATAGGAATAAGCTTATCCTGAGGGGGTTTGCTTAAACCTGAAGGATCACCAGGCAAGACTCAGTGAAACTTTCTAGGCCATCAAAGCCGTCGGCTCCCAGCTCGGAGCCGTCACCCGGTATGGCTTCTGCTTCAACTTCGGTGCCGGCTGGAATCGAAGTACCTGTTTCTACGTCAACTTCGGCTCCGGCTGGAGCCGAAGTACCTATCTCTCAGTCGGCTCCAACTCTTCCATTGGAACCATCAGGGAGTTGGAAATGCTCCAGGTCACCATCATTGGATTCGATACACTCGGCTCCATGGTCACCCTTATTGCAATCTGAGCGGAGTCATCGATCCTACTCTTCTCGGTCATCCAGGCTCTCTGACCATGATTTGGAGAGAGTGGTGAGCAGGCTTTTAAAGTTGCAGGCCCTGGCAAAAATGCTGTCCAGCCCCCCTCATCAGGGTTCGGCTCTTCCTGTTTCTCCAATAGTTCCTCCTTCGACTCATCTCTTGAGTTCGGAGCTGGAGCATGCTGTGGCTGGAGCCGTGGGTCCATCGGCACCAATACCACCCCTTTCGGTGCCGTCGTCGGCTCCGATCTCTTCCATGGGGCCGTCCTTGGAGGGATCTGGGCGCCGGGACTCCCTCGTCGACTCCGAGGGGGCAAGTGGCATCGGACCCTTGTCCGACCCCGTTCTCCCTCTCGGAGCTTCGGCACAGGTGAGTTCAGCTCTTACATCGGCTAAGGAGCCGTCCCTCTCGGTGCCGGGAAGGATTCCGGTCTCTTCGGAGCTGGAGCCTTCTATGGCATCGGGAAGGGGCACCTTCGAGGTCATGAGGAGTGTGCTGGCATCTGAGTCAGCCTCACGGTCAGCCTCATCTGCTTCTCCCCCCATGGTGCCTGCTCCTGCCTCTGCCCCTCCTCCAGACCCCAAGCGTGGGGAACAGGCACTCTGGGGCACCCGATTAGGTGTATCTTCCTCTTCCGAGGTCTCCCCTGTTCATTCGGAGGAGCCCCCTCGAAAGAGAAAATGCAAGAGGAAGCATGTTGACTCCCCTGAGTCTGTCACTTCAGATACCGATTTGGAGGAGTCGGAAGGGTCCCCGAGATCCCCCTCTGAGGACGTCTCCTTCTCAGACATCCTTGAAATCTGAGGGGGAACTGGACTACCCTTAACCCTTCCGAGGATGAGTCGGTATTCCTGGACGCGTTTGGTTCCTGACCCTCCACCTCCTGGGTGTCTCCGCTTTTTGATCTACTGATGTCGGTGGTGGCTCGAAAGGCATGGTCAGCTCCAGACACAAAGGAACCTGCTCCCCGTTGGCCCACAAAATTCATCACCACCCCTCAGGACAAGCAATTTCTGACCAAGGGTATTCCCGTTGATGCCATGGTGGTAGCAGCGGCCACTAAAAATGGGTTGGCTGAAACTTCTTCATCTCTCCATCCCCCTAATAAGGAATCTAGGATGATGGACAGATATGGGAAGCAGATGTTTTCTTCAGCGACCTTTTCCATGAGGTCTCTGAACTATTTGTGCCATTTTACCCGCCTTCAAAGGGATCTCCTTAAAGAGTTAGGAGATACTCTTCAAGATACATCAGCTGTGGGGGCTTAGGCTAAGATTGCCTCCCAGCTGGCGACTCTAAATTCTGTAGTAAACTCCTCCATGCGGCTCATCTCTTATGCAGCCGATGGAGCAAGTAGGGCCGTAGGCACAGGTGTGGCTTGGAGGAGACATGCTTGGATGTGGTTATGCAACTTTGCAGAACCCTTTAAGGCGTCTTTCACCAACACACCCTTTGATGGTTCTGCTCTGTTTGGACCACAGGTGAAGGATACCCTTACCAGGTGTGAGCAGGAAGGCAAAACTCTCTCTGCTGTTGGAGTCAGTTTTTCCACTCCTTCAAGACCGTATCCCAAGGGTCAGAAGCGTGGGAAGACGTGGTTCCGGTAATCCCAGGGAGCCGTGCCTGACACACGTGGAGAGTTCCCCTCCAGGGGCAGAGGAGGGAAAAACAATAGACTCCACCTTAGGGGCAGGGGGGGGGTCTGCAAAATCAGGGCCAAAGAGAATCCTTCTCTGACAAGCCCTTCCAGCATCCCTGAATTGCTGCCCGGCTGTCCACCTTCTGAGGCAGTCGGGGGAAGATTATCGCTGTACCCAGAAGCCTGGCAAAGTATAACAAAAGACAAGTGGGTATTGTCTATCATATCCGAAGGCTACAAAATCCTCTTCTTTCGCACTCCCTACATTCCCAACAAATCCCTTCCAGATATTCCACCCAATCTAAGGGATCAAGCAGTTCAAGAAATTTAAAATTGCTAAGAAAAAGAGCCATCCAGTCAGTCCCAGCAGACCAACAAGGATCCGGAATTTACTCAAGGTTCTTTTTGGTACCAAAAAAGACAGGGGACTGGAGACCCATTCTGGATCTCAGCAGACTAAACAGGTCTGTTCAAAGAATCAAGTTCTGGATGGTCACGCTACAGTCCATTTTACCCTTTCTGGGTCAGGACAATTGGATGTGCTCCATAGATCTTCAGGATGTGTACTACCATATCAAAATGCACAGACGCTCCAGAAGATTCCTCCGCTTCCGGCTGGGAGCCAGTCATTATCAGTTCAGAGCGCTGCTTTTTGGTCTCACCACAGCCCCCAGGGTGTTCACCAAATGTTTGGTAGTAGTCACCGCTCACTTGAGACGGCAAGGATTCCAGGTGTTTCCATATTTAGACGACTGGCTCCTTACTGCAACCACCAGGCATCACCTGCTGCTAGCCAGAGACTACACCATCCAAACATGCTCCACTCTAGGCATCACAATAAATTTCAAAAAGTCTGCATTGTCACCTTGTCAATCTATCAACTTTATAGGCTCAAACTTAAACACAAAGGACATGTCAGCGACTCTACCAGTAGACAGAGTGTTAGCCATTTGAAGACATGTGCAGGTCTTATTAGGTTGCAAAAAGATTCAGGCCAGATGTGCCCTAAGAACATTGGGTCTCATGGCAGCGGCTATAATACTAGTCCCCCTTGCACGCTTTCATATGAGGATTCTTCAGCAGATGCTGTTCACACAATGGTCTTTCCAGCAACTCCCGATGTCTCACAGGATAATGATCACACAGTCATGCAAAAACCAACTTGTTTGGTGGATGGTTTCCCCATCATTACACCAGGGCAGACCATTCGTTCTTCCTCCCCCAGTAGCTACGGTGACCACGGACGCCCCCCTGATCAGGTGGGGGGCATTATCAGGACAGAATAGTCCAAGGCACCTGGCAGCCTCACGAGTACCATCTGCATATCAATGTCTTGGAGATGAGAGCTGTGCTTTTAGCGTCGCAAGCTCTTCAGAACTCTCTTCCCACCGAGACCATTGCAATTCAAACATACAATATGTCAGTGGTATGGTACATCAACAAGCAGGGCGGAACCAAGTCATACCCCTTATGTCGAGAAGCACTCAGACTTTGGCAGTGGGCGATCTCTTCCCAACGGTTTCTGATAGCAGCACACATCCCTGGGAAGTCCAACGTTATAGCAGACAGGCTGAGCAGAGCAATTCTCATGCCTCATGAGTGGTCTCTCAGACTGTGGCGGACAGAATCTTCCGCAAATGGGGTCAGCCTTGCTGCGACCTTTTTGCCACCCCGTTCAACAGCAAGTGCGACAATTTTTTCTCTCTCCTACCTCTTCC
>NC_056734.1:286875246-286928753 GCF_019279795.1 Protopterus annectens | reverse complement strand
TGTGTAGGAATAAAATGTTATTTCAGTAGCTATTAGACACATAATTTGTCCAGGCATCATGTTTGTAATATTCATTATTAGGTATTCTTAAAGTCATGATAAAAAGTTACTATAATAATCACATTCTGACACTCTTTGTAAAATAAGCTACAAAAACTGAGAGTTTCAAAACCTGCTTAGCAGCAAATATTATTTTATTGGAATAAAACAAGCGCTTTCACGCATCTAACAATGCGCTTCATCACCGTGTGCCATAGAGAAAGCTAGGTTGACAGCTGGATTTTCTCCACTACAGACTTTCCAAAGTGTTCCTGGCCTCCCATCATCTCTAAGCTTTTTTGCACTGTATAAAATTTTTCTCTGACACAGAATGAGAAGCTAATCCTGTCTCTTTTCACTCTCACGGTGTAAAAGTCAGACTTTTGCAGTGGTGCTTGTGTTATGTACTGTGTCCTCTAGATTTGTGTCAGTAGATAGGTATGGTGTTCTAATCTCACAACAGTCGACTTATGTGTATGTGTGTGTGTGTGCGTGCGCGCGTGTGTGTGTGTGTGTGTGTGTGTGTAGAGTCATTTAAAAACAACGTTAACTGTTGCTGTCATCAATAAAGTAGTAACCTTGAGTTAATTTTACACTGCAGGGTGAGTTCACATCACTGTCAGACCCTTCTGCCAACATCATCTTCTCAGCAACACAATGCTGATGTCATCCTCTATAAAGTTCATTTTCACAGTATTAAAGTCAGACTTCTGTGGTGGCACTTGCATTAAGTAATGTGTTTTCTAGATTGTATAACTAGATAGGTGTAGGAGGGTCTAATCTCACAACAATCAACTTGTTTGTGTCATGGTGGACCTATTACATCAGTGGTGGATTAATTCAGCAGGTATGCTCATTTAACTCCCACTAGTGGTCAGATCAATCCCACATCCCCTTTTCACTCTGTCTACAAATGCATACTGTCTGCAACACATTGATGAGGCCATAATTTCTGTAATGCACTCGCACGTCACTAAAGTTGGACTTCTCCTGTGGCATATGTGTCTAATACACTTGTTTGTAGATTGTGACAGTCAATAATTAGGGAGCTCAAATTCAGCAGTGAGACTCTTCTGACTCTGAGTGTGAATGTAAGTGGATATAGGTGTGTATTAAACCCTTAGTATTGTGTTTTGATTTCCACATAACTGTAAAGTCATTTTGCAGACACTTCTCCTTTGTAACCATGATATGTCATCCTTTCAAAGATGCAGTGTGGGTCACATGCAGTCAGACTTCTCTTGTGGCATGTGCATATAATCCACTGATTTATGTGGGTGTGTCAATCGTGGTGTTGGACTGACACTGAAACTTCCTGTTTTCTGTGTGTGTGCGTGTGTGTGTGTGTGTGTGTGTGTGTGTGTGTGTGTGTGTGTGTGTGTGTGTGTTTGTGTGTGTGTGTGTGTTTGAATGTAAATGGATGTAGTACTGTGTGTTACGCTTCTTGGTTTTGACATTTAAAATTCACACCTTTAAAAAATCATTTTTTATGACATAGCTAATATAATCCCTCAAAGATGCAGTGTGACTTACATGCAGTCAGGTTTCTCCTGTGGCATGTGCATATAATACACTTGTATGTAGATTGCTTCAGTAAGTAGGTAGTGAGTTTGAATGTAGGAATGACCATAATCTGTGAGTGGTGTTTCTTCTTTAATATGAACAAGGCTACCAAATATGTATATATGAGGTATACATTACCATTGTCCTGGGCTGTGCAGTCAGTTTCTAATGGAAACATTTTATGATTATATGTCCATTGAAATGTGCAGTGTCACCGTTGTCATATCTGTAGTTGTGATTGTGTTTCAGCAAGCCTTCATTAGTCTGTGGTATTAGCTATTGAGTTCAAATCCAGACATCACTATTTATAGTCAGTGTACATGTTATTATAATTATTAACCTCCATAATATTAGTGTGCTCATTATTCATTTATTTAACATTTTTTTTGCCTTGAAAGTCCGACTGGGACAGAGCCCATTTTCAAGGGAGGCCCGGGGAGAAACACTCCAGATGCATGAGGAAATCGGTGCAAATACAGAAAAGACATCCAGACACCACACAAGGCACCCCAGTCGGGAATCGAACTGGGTGAACCTCTTACTGTGAAGCGACAGTGCTAACTGCTGCACCACTGCACCACCCATGTGTAGATGTTGTTGCCTGTTACAAGAGTTTATCTTAGATTTCCTTTACCATTCTCTTAAAAGGATGTTGTTTTCCATTTGAATAAATTGTCATTCCATCACAGTTATAGTGAAACACCTCCTCAGGACTGAGGACATGAGATAGCATAATTTATGTTGTTGCTTAAGTGGCATATGTTCCAATACAGGATTATATCCACATTGTACATAATTGTTGTTCTAACATCACATTGCAACAGCGGGGGCTGGGGGGCTACAGGTGTTTGGGTATACCTAGCATCAGTGTGTTGTCTGTTTCAGCAAGTCTTTCTAAGTAATTTCAGGGACACATTCCTTGATTCCTTGTATATGCATGATGCAGTGCTTTCACATAATCCTGCGATATGATAGTTGGAGATGCAGTTATACCGCCTAACACTCATTAGGTCACTATAGTGCCCCTGACTTTTTCAATTCTTAGGCAAGTATTCCAAATGACGTATTATTGACTGCTGACATTTGTGTATAACTTTGTTCTGGGAAAGACTATTACATATAGAGTGGCAGAGGCCTCCCCATCAGTTTAGCAGAAAATTATGACTAGTTAAATTGCAGCTGGTTGAATGACTTCACATAGGTGGAGTTCTAACAGCTAATATAATTCACTGACAATTGTGATTAATAGACATATTATTAGTGGAGGTTATCTTGATGTCAGTACTAGCATAGGGAAGTATAGACATTTGACACGGAGTGTCACTTGTGAAATTACTTTGCTTTTATGCATGCAATACTATAATTATATGTGTATATTCTTGGGTGAGCGTAATGGACTACGGTTTGATGTACAACTGGTCATTTGTACATAGGCATACTCATTCTAATTGCCCATAATTCTGAGCATTCTTCAATATGACATTTCATTATCAGGGATCGCTGGCAATTCACATTAATTTCATTTTGTGTGGGCATTGCTATTACTACTTCCTGTGGCGAATGCCGACAATACACAGCTATTAAGACCGCTGCATCATAGTGTAGTGTTTGCATCTATTCTCATCTGTCTACACAATAACTGTGTCAGGCAGGGTACATTATACGAAAATTATTCGTATGTCCTCTGCTCCCTTGTAATACCACACACACCTATATAAGGGATGCATAACCATTAGAATTTTGAAAGGACCTAATTTCCTTCCAAGGGTGATCCTCTCAAACAAATTAGGCTTACCTTTATGGTGTACGGTTAATACGTCAGTCTATTAACACTGATAGGATAGGTGTGATTCTTACAAAGAAAGATTGTGACTGAGCCACTCATTTCATATGTTATAACAAATAAAAATAATATGACCACAAATGTGACTTATAATATATGCTGCTCTTATGAACTATCACCTCGGGGAAAGCTGAAATTTGAAAACTTTAAGATAGGGGGTTTTTTTGGGCCCGGAAATTATTTTCCCTTTTGGAAAATGAAAATTAAAATTTTCCCTCATTGAATGGATCACCTCATACGTGGGTTGTGTTTTTTTCACAACCTTCATTAGTCTTTTGGATTGCGGGATGAAAAACCCGGGTTCATATTTATGGGTTCATTTAGGTTATTCCCAGGGTTTAAAACCACCCATGTTGTGCCTTACATTTATTTAACTTCCCTTATTTGCTGGGCCCCTTTTAGAGGACCGGGGAACCCTGGGGATATCTGGATCCCATCCAGGAAAAATTTCCGAACAACCACGGGGCCCCCCCCAAAAACCGGGATTTCCCCGGAAGGGGAAGTCTTTGTGAACCATCCCCCCATTTTAATTTGCCTGTCAGGTTTATTTTGTTTGGTTGTGATTTAGATTTTTGAGGGGGCCATTTATAAATTGTTTAAAAGGTTTATTTTGGAAACACCTCTAGAAAGCGAGGCATGAATAGATAGTTTTTTAGTGGGCAATAACAAGGTTTAACCCTTTATTTTTTTTTAAACTTTGGCCCGGGCTGGGGCAAGTTTTGGGTAATACTTTCCGAATGGGTTGTACTAATCAGGTCTATGAGTATAGTATAGGAGACAACCTCCCTTGATCTAGATGAAAACCCCCTTTCAATAATAAAGAAAATTTATATTTGGAATGGGTTTAAGGGCAACTATTATCCCCGGGGGCCCCCATCCTTAATTTTTTGGCCCAAGGGGTTCCACCATTTGGTAGCTGGGGAAACTTTTTTTCCCCCGAAGGAAAGACTTGCATTTTTGGAAATTTTTTTCCCCATTTTTGGCAAGTTATCCTTTTTGTAGACCTTTGAAGGTTTCCCTTTGGGTGGTTCACTATCAATTTCTCATCTGAAAATTTGTAAAAACCCCTTTTTTGGATTAAAAATGATGCCAAACAAGAGTGGGGGGTAGCCCTTTTTTCCCATTGTCCTTTGGGGTTGTTTTTGGGCCAGAAATTAACCTTGGGTTCTGTCCTCAGCCTTGGGGGATTTTGAATGGGAAAATTTCCCTGATGATTTTTCAATGATACCATGGAAATTTACGAACCTTTTAACCCATACTGAGGGAATGTTTTTCCCTTATAAAGGGCTTTTACTTTCAAAATTAACATTTGGGGCAGTCCCTTTAAAAACCCGGGGGAGGATCCAAATCGAAATTAATTTTTTATTTATGGGTTTTGACCCTCCCCATCTTTCAATAACTTGTAAAGGCAAGGGGAAATTTCCCAAGGGTTGGGGGCACCCCTTTGTAAGGGGGGGACCAAAACCACCATGGGATCTAACCAATTTTTAAGGGCCCAAATTTTTAAGGGTGTCCTCCTGTTTATTCCTTTTGGGACACAGAAACCTCGGGTTTTCAGATGGGTGGGTTTATTCATAATTGTTGTTCTAACATCACATTGCAACAGCGGGGGCTGGGGGGCTACAGGTGTTTGGGTATACCTAGCATCAGGCAATGTTGTCTGACATACAGCAAGGGTCTTTCTAAGTAATTTCAGGGACACACATTCCTTGATTCATATGCATGATGCAATGCTTTCACATAACCACACGTATGATAGTTGGAGATGCAGTTATACCATGGCACACTCATTGATCCCACTATGGTGCTGACTTTTCAATTCTTAGGCAAGTGTTCCAAACCAGCATTGTGTGACTGTAAGCATTTGTGTACTTAACTGTTCTGCAGGAAAGACTGTGTACATATAGAGTGGCAGAGGCCTCCCCCATCAATTTTAGCAGAAAGAAATTATGACTAGTTAAGTACAGCTGATTGAATGACTTCACATAGGTGGAGTTCAACAGCTATAATAACAATTCCACTTTGACAATTGTGATTAATAGACATATTATTAATTGGAGGAGTTGTACATCTTGATGCTCAGTACTAGCATAGGGAGTAGACATTTGTTCTGCCAGTGTCCTTGTGAGAGTGCTACTTTGGCACATGCATTAAGTACTATGGTGTATATGACTGTGCTCCAGTTCTTGGGTGGTATGTGTACAGACATACAGAGAAATCTTCCCTGACTACGGAACATTGATATACAACTGATCACATTTGCGTACACATGAGCATACTCATTTAATTGCCATAATTCTGACATGCTAATATGACATTCATTATCAGGGATCCTTTCTTAATTCACACATTAATTTCATTTGTGTGTGACAGTACCCATTACTACTTCCTGTGGCAGATGCCGACAATACACAGCTGTGGGGAATACATTGCATCATAGTGTGGTGTTTGCATCTGTTCTCATCTGTCTACACAATAACTGTGTCAGGCAGGAGTGCATTATGCAAGGGTATTACGTATGTCACACTCTGCTCCCACACTTGTAATGCCACACACACCTATATAAGGGATGCATAACCATTAGAATTTTGAAGGACCTAATTTCCTTCAAGGGTGATCCTCCTCAAACAAGTGTTAGGCTTACCTTTGTGGTGTACACAGTTAATACACGTCAGTGTTAACACTGATGGGATGGGTGTGATTCTTGCAAAAGAAGATTGTGGCTTCTGAGCCACTCCCATTTTCCAGCATGTTATATTGACAAAATGCATGCTGTACAAATGTGACATAATGTATATGCTGCTCTTGTGAACTATCACCTCATCTCAGGTTGTTAATGACAGTCATATGTCATGTAATTCCCCTCTTTTACAATGTTAACTTGTGTAACTGTCACATCCTGTAATATCATGTGTGCTTTTATTTACCTGTATTTGCTCATGAAATATGACCAACATCAGTTATTATGACATACGTATTGCAATTTTTTTGTGTCTGTGTCATAAGTGCCATTACATCAGTTATCTTTTTAGAATTTGTACATTTACTCTCTATTTTACATATTTCTGTATACGTCTATCTGATTTCTGTGTACATTGTCCTAAGTACACTTTTCTTGTCTGGTAACCCATATACTTGGTTGCCCTTGCTGTTCCCCTCCTCTCTTATTTCTGTATTCTTATGTTTGATTTATGTGCACAGTACACTCCGTACACTTTCCTTGCCTTGTACAATTTGCATTATTTTCTCAGTGTAGGTCTTCATTCTATACATGCAAGCACACATAACAGGTTTGCTCATAGCCAAGCTTGTTTGTTTACTGTGTGTGCTGTTGCTGCTCAACATGTTTTCCTGGTGACCAACACTGTTGTTGGCTACAAAAACTTGTGTAAGCATGATGACCAGCATGCATATGCAATTAGCGCTGCTGCTAATCATGCTAAGATGAGATTTTAAATTCTCCCTTGGATAGAGATATAGTGTTTGGTCCATCTTGCTGCTGAGGTGAACAAAAAGGTGATGAAAGTGGCAATTCAGCCTCTTTTTTTAAATTTTCCAAGCAGTTTTCTATCTCCTCATCTAGTTATGACAGAGAGCAAAATAAACAGTCTCAACAAAATACAGGTAAACAGACATTTAAGAAGTAGCAAGGAGGTTCCAAAATGAAGTCTCAAACCTGGTAAAACCAAGGACAGTCTAACAAATATGAATGATTATTCAAGAGACTTTGTCACTGCCCCCCTCACTCTGGCACTTTTCTCTTCCACAAAGTCTGAATCACTGTTTTTCTCTTTAGAAACAGATTTTTTCAGACATGTTCTGAAAATCATTCATTTGGGTTACAGATGGTACCGGGAGGAAATTCCTGCTTTCCAGTGGTCATTCTTCACCCTGCAGAATGGACTGTTTTATTTCCAACTGTTCTTTATCACATGGTGTCCCAAGAAGTGATAGAGACAATTCCTCCTTCCTTGGTGGGAAAGGTGTTTTATTCAAGGGTGTTCCTAGTGCCAAAGAAAGAAAATGCTTGGAGACCAGTTGTGGATCCTGCCTTCCTATACTTGTACGATAATGCCGAAATTCAAAAATGATGTCAATTCACAGCATATTACCATTTCTTCCTTCAAAATATGCTTTTCATCACATCAGTATTTATCCAGACTTCAGGTGTTTCTTAAAAGTTTTGTGTGCCTAGATCATATTATCAGTTTTTGCTGTACCCTTTGGAGTATTCACTGTACCAAGAGCCTTCACAAAGTGAATAGCTTCAGTTGTAGCTAATTGTAGGCTCCAGGTATCCACATTTAGACAACTTGCTTATTTTTGCAGTGATGGGAGAGTGAGACACCAAGGACAGATGCAAACACATAAATATAAAGGAGATGTTTGCCATGATCAAGGCGCTCAATTCTTTGAACCATCTTTGGTCCCCTAAACCTCTTCAAGTGGTTACAGGCAATATCACAGTCATGTGGTACATCATAAAGCGAAGGCTAACCAGGCCATACCCTTTTTGCAGCCTAGTCTTGTTGGCTTGGAATATAGCTTCAAAGCACAGTCTCACTATACAGGTATCCTACATTCTGTTTGAGCAAAGTTATGTGGCAGACAAGCTGAGCAAGACCTGGGCAGACCCTCATGAATGGAAACTAGATCAGGGGATCTTCCAAGATTTGATCCATCTGTCAGGAGTTCCTCAAGTAGACCTCTTAGCCTCCTTTCTGAACATTCACCAGACAAAATTCTGTTCCAGGACTCCATGCAGGAAGGCCTGGAAAACAGATGCCTTTTCCTTTATTTGGACAGGAATGTTTGTGTATGCTTTTCCACCCTTTCCACTAATATCCAGGGTACGTCTGAAGATTTAGAAGGAATCTTTCAAGATTATTGTGAGGACTCCTTTCTGTCCCAGGCAACCTTAGTTGTCCTTTTGGAAATGGCCAGGGGCAATTATGAAAGTTTCCTCATTGAATGGATCATCTCATACAAGAATAGGTGTGTTTGATACACCCCACCATCAGTTATTGTCAGTTGATTGCCTGGATGATAAGGTCTTTTTTGCTCTCTATCTTGTAGTAGCTTCCCTTTTTTGTTGTAGTTTGTTTATGGCTGGGGTCCACCAGACTGGAGGGCACTATGTCACCTAGTATTATACCAGACATTTATCCCCTCTAGTGTTTTCAGGATGTGTGAGGTTCCTGGAGTTCGTGAGTGGCCTGTAACATGCTACAATTTGGCCTTTGCCAATATCCGGAAGGGGGTGGGGGTCAGGGGTGACCTTCTTGAGCAAAAAGGCGTGGCTTGTTGCATGTCATCATCCCAGACGAAGACACGGATCCCCCTTTGAATGACACCAGAGTTTAAGCCAATTGTAAAAGCTGATCATCTTATCTCTGTATTGTGGCATCATTCTTGGACTGTTTGACACTCTGACTGTGAGGTATGTGTGTGCAGGTGGTGTTGTTGAGGTGGGTGTTGTTTTGGGTGGTCTCTTTGGTGTGCCTCTGCTTTTTTTTTTTGATTTGATCAGAGCCGCGAGTATGTCTTTGTGTGTTTATGTGTATGATTTGAGGTTGTGATGGTACTATGTGAGACTGGGTCTATAGTGTGTGTGGTAACCTTCTCCTCCTGACTGGTCTTGCCAGTCCTATGTTGAGAGAGCTCAGCCTCATGTATTTGTGTTTTGTGGGAGGAGGAGGTTCACCAGCTGAGCAGTCTTCATTCCTTTTAGGCACCTGTTTTGTGAGGATGTGCAGCAGGTACTGATGGAGACAAGAAAGTGCGCTAATAGAAAATCGTGTATTAGGAAATGGAAAAGGTTTTCTAGTTGGTGCCAACAACATAACCAGCACCCATTCATGGCTAGTTGTTCCTTAGTTTTACAATATTTAAGTTCATAGGTTCATAGGAAGATACTAGGCTATTCACCCGGAGGCTCTTATAATCCTAGCCAAGAATTTCGTCCATGTTCCCTCAAAGTCAGAACCTGTTTCCCCTGTCCAGCAGAGACACTGTTGGTATCCCAGGGGTGTATCTTCTGTTTCACGTCTAGTCATCTAGGTTCCTCTTAAAGAGGGCTAGAGAGGTACTCTACTTGACATAGAGAGGGAGTCTGTTCCACAGTTGGGTGAGTTTTTGGGACACAAATCTATTCCACCAACAAGATCTGTTAATGTCAGAGACCAGGTTAAGGCCTTGTGTGCAGGTTGCGAGAGTGGAGTTTGACTTACAGATATGCAGCAACTCCATCAAGGCCGGGTTTGATATGGCCTTGTATGCCAGCCACGGGTCACCTCTGAGCGGTCTGTACGAGACTGAGTAGAGGGACAGGGCCTTTAGCCTATCTGTATAGGATAGATGTTTGTGTCCCTGGATTTTCCTGGTCAGGAACCTCTGTGGTCTCTCCCGCTGCTGCATGTGCTTGGCAAGGTACATGCCGAAGGGGGCATTGTAATCATTAATGGGTCTGATAAGGGAGGAGTACAGGGATGTTATGATCTCCTTGTTCCTGGATGAAATACTCTTATTTATGAGGTGGGCCATGTAGAAAGCCTTTTGTGCAATGCAGGCAACATGGTGGTCAAAAGTCAGGTTGCTATCAACCTGGGTGCCCAAGTCCCTCACAACTGATTGCATGCTTAGTACATTGTTATTAATGTGATAATTAGTGGGGATGCCATTTCCCCAAATGGGATAATGATGCATTTCTTGGCATTCAGTTTGAGGCCATGCTTCTGGCACCAGTCATTAGTTTGGGTAAGGCCCTTTTGGAGGATTTAGAGGATATTCACATCACTAGGGGAATTTAAAACAGCAGCCAGCTTGCAGTCATCTGCAAACTTGGTCAGCCACAGACCACTGGTTTTGGCTTGCACCTCAGGAAAGTATATCCCAAACAGTAGAGGCTCCAAGACTGATCCTTGGGGTACACCACTCATTACGGGTCTACTACTAGAGATGGCTTCCCTTATTTTGACTGAGTGGGTTCTGTTCTATTCCCCTAGTTTGACTGAGTGGGTTCTATTACCCATCTGGTAACATACGGGTTGATGCCTAGCTGGGAGAGTTTATCTGTTTTGCCTGAGTGGAGAATAGTGCAGAAGGCTTTGGCTAGGTCAAAGTAGATGGTGTGTACCGTCTTCTCCTCATTCATGGCTTTGGTAACTGTTTTGAAGAAGTTGACCAGGTTTAACAGGCATGATCTCCCTTTGACAAAACTAAACTGTGAGGAGTCAAGTGTTTGGAGGTAGTCAGTGTCCTTGTTTATAAGGTCCATGATAATGCATTCCATAGCCTTGCAGATCAGGCTAGTTAGGCTGATGGGCCTATAATTGCCTGGGTCAGTGGACGCTCCATCTCTGTGTAGAGTGATGAGAGAGGCTGTCCTTCATTCATCTGGGGCAAAGCTGGTGCTCAAGTTTTGGTTGAATAGGGTGCGTAATGGAACTGAGAGCTTATGCCTTAGTTCATGTAGGATACAGCCAGGGATGTTATTGGATCCCATGGATATTGTATTTTTTTCCTTTGAGAGGGCATTAAAGACCTGCTTCCTGGTAATGAGGGGAGGGGGCAGGTGCTGGGGATGTCCTGGTGTACTGATGGGGCGAGCAGGGGGGTGAAGTTTTTACTGAACCTGTCTACCAGCAGGTTGGCTATATCTATGGCATTTGTGTATGTGGTGTTATTGACTAGCAGTTCAAAACAGATTTGGGTGTTAACTTTGAGATTGCAGACATATGTGAAAAAGGCTTTGTGATTGTCCTTAGTGGATGTGGCCAATTTGGACTCAAAGTTAGCCTTAGAGGATTTCACCATTGACCTTATTTGCTTGTTCAGACAAAGGAGAGATTGTTTCGAATTTGGCACCTGCTCCTTCTTGGTCCTGGACAGCAATGTTTTCCTTTTATTATAGAGTTTGTTTATTGCCGCTGTCCACCAGACAGGTTTACTCTTCCTTGAGGAAAATGATTGGGTCCTGTCAGGTATTGCTGAGTCCATACAGCTATGTAGGTGCTCATATAGTTTTTTGTTGTAGGCTTGGACATTAGTGTTAGTTCCAACTGAAGGTATGGTGGCTGTGAAGCTGCTTATACCTCATTTGAGGGGATTGTAGTCAGCGTTGGACAAGTATTTTTGTCTGACCCTGACGGGGGGGGGGGGGGTCAAGGGAGATAGTGACTTCAAAAGTGATCACTTTATGGTCGGATCATACCAAGGAGGATGACACTGTAGGGGTGCTACAGTGGCTACTCATGTTGGTTAGGACCAGGTCTGGGATACTTTCACCTCTCATGGGGGTGTCTACCAGCTAATCCAATGCATTGGCATTGACAAAGTCGAGGAATTTCTGGGTGTTCATGTTTGGGCTAGAATAGGTCTTCCACTCTATGGTTGGGTAGTTATAGTCATCAGGGTAGAGGGTTGAATCTTGATGGAGTCAAGTAAGTCCAGATAGGTGGAGTGGACATCTTGAGTCATGGTTGGGGGTCTGTAGCTAGCTACAATTTGAATAGGTATTTTGTCAACAGTTAACTGCACGTGGAGTGTCTCCTGTGAGTCATAAAATTTGACCAGCCTGGAGGTGTGTATGTCTTTGATAAATATTGAAACTCCACCTCCTTTGGCTTTGTAGCTCTCCATTTGGGGTCTGAAAGTATGGTAGGATGAGTAACCTGGTAAGGCTGGGGTGTTCTCCACAGCTTTGAACCAGGTTTCAGTGACTGCACCAATGTCAGTATCCTCCAGAGCAAGGAATGCTTGCAATGTGTGCAGTTTCATGCTGATTTGTTTAAGTTACTATCCTGTGGCCTTTCTCATTCTTCTGTCAGGGTTGATTTATTGACCATTTCAGCATGTCTGCCCATGGATCCTCATTTTAAAGGTAGTCTGATGTTAAAATGTTCTTGAAAGGGGTTTTGCATAAGAGGCCTCCAAGTAAACAGGTGGCCTCTTCTTGGAATCTTAATTTTGTTTTAGATAAGCTAACACTTGCTGCATTTGAACCAGGTAATCTAGCTGACTTGAGTTTTTTAACATGGAAAACAATTTTAATGATTGCTCTGACCTCTGCAAAAAAGGCATATGACTCAGCAGGTATAGCTTTCATTATTCCTACTGCTGCTAAACATTTAGTTAATTGTAATCCCTCCCTTTCTGACTAGAATGGTAGAATAATTGATAAATATGGGAAAAAAGTGTATGCTTCCGCAACTTTGATTTTCAAAATTTTGAATTGGCTGCTCATATGTTAAAGTTTATTCTGACTATTTTGTCTTCAGTTACTTCTTGTGAGGAAATGTCCTCTTTAATTTTAGTTTCTTCATTCCATAGGTCACGAATCATTGTTTAACGTGGGTGCACGACTATTGGTACTTCTTACAGGGCTATGACCACTAGTACTGTTTTGAGAAGTTTTGCCTGGCTGTGTTCTCAGAACTCCCAGAAAATGTGAAAATGAGATTTTAAGTTCTTCTTTGGATTTAAATTCATTTTTAGTTCCACTGCCGCAGAGATTGACAAAAATGTATTGAAAGGGATAAGATGATACAAGGAATCTCTCAGATTTTTCAGCCTTCCTTTTCCAAATTTTCCAAGGGATTTTCTTCTCCCTCATCCAATTTTGTCAAGAAGCAAAATAAACAGTCTCAGCAAAATGCTGGTAAGCAAATGTTTAAGAAGCAATGGCAAGTGGGTTCCAAAAAAGAGAACAAAAACACTTTCAAAACAAATGACAGTCTAATAACTCAGAATGGCTACTTATGGGGCCATGTTCCCCTTCCCCTCCCACCCTGACAGTCTCTTTTTCCTTGCAGAAAGTCTTGAGTCTCCATTTCTGTCTTTGGCAACAGATAATTTCAGACATGGGTTCTGAAGATCATTTCTCGAGGTTACAGTTGGCAGTGGGAGGAAATTTCTCCTTTTCAGGGAGTAATTCCTCATTCACCAGACCAGACTGTTGTAGTTTCCCATTTTTCAGCATATGTTGTCTCAGGTAGTAATAGATTCGGTTCCTTCTTCCTAGTTTGAGAAAGCTTTTTATATAAAAATGTTTTCAGTGCCAGAGAAAGAAAATACTTGGAAACCAGTTATGGATCTTTCTTTCGTAAACCAATGTGTGACAGTGTTCAAATTTAAAATGCTGTAACTTCACAACCTATTATTTCTTTTTCCTCATTTTAGTTTTCTGGTAATGCTAGATTTAAAATGTGCTTATGACTACATCCCTCTTCATCCAGATTTCAAGGTTTTTTTGTGTGTCGAGCACATTATCAGTTCTCTGCTTTACAGTTTGGACTATCCACTGCATCAAGAGTGGTTACAAGGTGTTTAATTGTAGATGTTAAGTTGTCAATCTCGCCTTCATTCTTGCTGGATGGGTTCGGAGCCGATCCTCAGCTCCGACTCGGCTTATACCAAAGCTCGAGAGCTATTTTTACCGGCTCGAGGTAACCCTGTATCCCACAATGCTAGGTGCTAACTACCCAGATCTCGTTTGCCGCTTAACTGCGAGGTTGCATTTTTGCTGGCTCTCTGGTATTTTTTTAAAAAAAAAAACAGCTTTTTGGGTAAGATTTTTTCCCTTTTATTTCAGGGTTAGTGTTCGTTATACCCCTTGTCCCCTCTTAGAGTAATCTGCTTTGTATAGTCCCCTTTTGGGTCTATTTTCTATCCCCTAGGCCCTTCCTTCCCCTTATATATCTAGGTCTTAGGGCCAAATTAGTTTTGGGGTAAATTTGTTAAAGTCTGTGTTAGTTGCAGTCTTAGTCTTTGGTGTGGTGTAGTGACTGAACTAGGTTTTTTATTTACTGTGGTGTGTGGTTGTTTGGGTGTGTTCCACCATTGTGTCTAAGGAGTCCAAGGTCTCAGGCTTCAAGAAGTGTGACTCGTGCTGTCAGAAAATGTCTCTGACAGACGGTCACACTTCTTGCGTGTATTGCCTAGGCCCTCTGCACCTGCAGGACTCTTGTTCCGTCTGCCATGCATTCAGTCCAAGAGTCCTGCAGGAACGCAGAAACAAATTGATTTTGAGAGGCTTATTGAAGCCTGAAGGCTCCCCGGCCAAGTCTTCGTTGGGCAAGCCTTCTAAGCCCACTAAATCGTCGGCTCCGAGTTTAGAGCCTCTGACCAGTGGTGCTACTTCTGCTTCGGCATCGGCTACGGCTGGAACCGACGCTTCAAAATCTCAGTCGGCTCCGATAGTTTTGTCGGAGCCGACTTTGACCCGTAAGCGCTCCAGGTCCCCCTCTTTGGAGTCGGTCCATTCGGCTCCGAGATCTCCTTTGCTTTCGGAGTGCAGTCACCGGTCCCATTCCTCTCGGTCTTCCAGACTTTCGGACCATGACCTCGAGAGGGTGGTTAGTAGACTCCTTAAGTCACAGGCACTGGCCCAGATGCTTCATAGCCCTTCTCAACAGACAGTGGCTATCCCCATTCCATCATCGATTCCTCCTCCGACTCTTCCCCTGAGTTCGGAGCCGGAGTTTGTGGGAGCCGGGACCGTCGACACGTCGGGGTCGATACCACCCATTTTTGGCTCCATTGTCGGCTCCGATTTCTTCTATGGTGCCATCCTTGGAGGGATCCGGATGCCGTGACTCCCTCGTCGGCTCCGAAGGGGCGAGTGGCATCGGACCCTTGTCCGGCCCCGTTCTCCCTCTTGGAGCCTCGGCGCAGGTGAGTTCGGCTCCGACATCGGCCTCGGAGCCATCCCTCTCGGTGCCGGGAGGGGTCCTTATCTCTTCGGAGCGGGGACCTTCTTCTCTGCCTGATGGGGGTGCTTTCGTGGTCATGAGGAGTGTGCTGGCCCCTGTGCCTGTTCCTCGGTTGGCTCCCTCAGCTCCTCCCACTGTAGTGCCTGCTACGGTCTCTACTCATCCTCTCGACCCTGACCGCAGAGATTCTACTCCTCAGGGGCCCCCATTGGGAGCATCCTCCTCTTCTGAGGCCTCCCCTGATCCGTCAGGGGAGCCCCCTCGGAAGAGGAAATATTAAGAGGAAGCATCTGGACTCCCCTGAGTCCGTCACATCTGATACCGACTTGGATGAGTCGGAGGGGTCCCCAAGATTCCCCTCTGAGGATGTCTCCTTCTCTGACATCCTTGAGATCCTCAAGCCGAGGGGGACTGGTCTACCCTCAATCCTTCCGAGGATGAGTCGTTCTACCTAGAGGCATTTGGTTCTCGCCCCTCCACCTCCTGGGTGTCTCCGCCCTTTGACCCACTTATGAAAGTGGTGGCCAGGAAGGCATGGACGGCCCCTGACTCGATGGAGCCAACCCTGCGGAGACCTTCAAAATTTATCACAGCCCCTGCTGATAAACAGTTTTTGACCAAGGGTGTCCCTGTTGATGCCATGGTGGTGGCTGCAGCCACTAAGAAGGAACTGGCTGATCCTTCTGTACCTATCCATCCCCCTAATAAGGAATCTAGGACCATGGATAGGTACGGCAAGCGGATGTTTTCTTCAGCAACCTTTACCATGCGGTCACTGAATTACTTATGTCATTTCACCCGTCTTCAAAGAGACTTCCTCAAAGAAATGGGTGACACTCTACAGGATCCAACAGCTGCGGGGTCTCAGGACAAAATCAACTCCCAGCTGGCAACCCTAAACTCGATTGTTAACTCCTCCATGCGGCTTATTTCTTATGCGGCCGATGGGGCGAGTAGGGCTGCAGGCACAGGCGTGGCCTTAAGACGACATGCCTGGATGCGACTTTGTAACTTTGCTGACCCCTTCAAGGCGTCCTTCACCAACTCTCCCTTTGATGGTTCGGCGTTGTTTGGACCTCAGGTGAAGGATACTTTGACCAGATGCGAACAAGACGGCAAGACTCTCTCTGCCGTGGGAGTCCATTTTTCCACCCCATCCAGACCATACCCCAAAGGTCAGAAGGGTGGAAAAATGTGGTTCCGCAAACCACAGGGAGTCCTGCCGGACACACGAGGCGAATTCCCCTCTAGAGGCAGGGGGGGGACAACAATAGATGCCGCCGCAGGGGCAGAGGGGGTCTGCAGAATCAGGGTAGCAGAGAAGCTGTCTCTGGCCAACCCTTCCAGCATCCCTGAGAAGCTGCCCGACTGTCCACCTTCGGAGGCAGTTGGGGTAAAAATTATTACTGTACCCAAAATTCTGGCTTTCCCTTACCGAAGACACATGGGTATGGTCGATCATATCCGACGGTTACAAAATTCCCTTTGTCCACATCCCAAAACAGCCAAACAGGCCCCTTCCAGATGTTCCACCTGGTCTAAGGGAACAAGCAGTATTAGAAATCTCAAAACTGCTAAGAAATAAGGCCATCCAGCCAGTCCCAGCAGACCAGCAAGGATCCGGAATATACTCCAAGTTCTTTTTAGTACCAAAAAAGACAGGGGACTGGAGACCAATTTTGGATCTCAGCAGACTAAACAAGTCTGTTCAAAGAACGAAGTTCTGGATGGTAACGCTACAGTCCATTGTACCCTTTTTGGGTTAGGACCATTGGATGTGCCCTATAGACCTTCAGGATGCGTACTACCACATCAAAATGCACAGACGCTCCAGAAGGTTTCTCCGCTTCCGGCTGGGAGCCGGTCACTACCAGTTCAGGGCCCTGCCCTTTGGTCTCACTACAGACCCCCGAGTGTTCACCAAATGCATGGCAGTGGTTACGGCTCATCTGAGGCGTCAAGAATTCCAGGTGTTTCCATATCAAGATGACTGGCTCCTTACTGCCACCACCAGGCGTCAACTTATTCAATCCAGAGATTACACCATTCAGATTTGCGAAGAGCTAGGTATCTCCATAAACTTCGAAAAGCCTGCCTTGTCGTCTTGTCAGTCTATTACCTTCATAGACGCCATATTAGACACAGTCGAACTCTCTGCAAAACTGACGGCTCAAAGAATCTCAGATATTCGCAAACATGTTCATATCCTGCTTCAGAACAACAAAATTCAGGCCAAGTTTGTACTGAAGACTCTAGGTCTCATGGCGGCTGCCATTACGTTACTTCCCTTAGCTCGATTTCACATGCGACTCATGCAATGGATGCTCTTCTCTCAGTGGTCGTTCCAGCAGCTCCCGATGTCACACTACATTTTGTTAACCCAGTTATGCAAGAAACACCTGTTTTGGTGGATGGTCTCCCTTCAAGTGTCTCAGGGCAGACCCTTCGTCCCCCCCCTCGGTTGCTAGAGTGACAACGGATGCCTCCCTGATCGGGTGGGGGGGGGCATTTTCAGGGCAGGACGGTCCAGGGCACTTGGCAACCTTTCGAGTGCCACCTGCACATCAATGTCCTAGAGATGAGAGCAGTTCTTTTAGCGTTGCAAGCCCTTCAGGACTCTCTTCCCATTGGGACGATTGCAGTTCAGACGGACAATATGTCTGTAGTGTGGTACATCAACAAGCAGGGCAGAACCAAGTCCTATCCCTTATGTCGAGAAGCACTCAGACTTTGGCAGTGGGCGATCTCCTCTCAACGGTTTCTGATAGCAAGGCATATCCCCGGGAAGTCCAACGTCATAGCGGACAGGCTGAGCAAGCCATTCTCATGCCGCATGAGTGGTCTCTCAAGCAATCAGTAGTGGAAGAAATTTTCAAAAAATGGGGTCAGCCTTGCTGCGATCTTTTCGCTACACCACAGAACAGCAAATGCCATGAATTGTTCACTCTCTTCCCTCTTCCCGGCCACCTTCCCAGAGACACTCTAGTCCACGATTGGCCCCGGGGTCTCCTGTACGCCTTTCCCCCCTTTCCATTAATCACTCAGTTGATTCAGAAAGCTACCGCCTTGAGATCCACGATGATCCTCATTGCTCTGTACTGGCCTCGACAAATATGGTTTCCGTTCCTGCACCGTTACCTCTTGGAGCAGCCCTGGCATCTGGACCCAGTTCCAGATCTCTTGACCCATCAGTCGGGCAAGCTGCACCAATCTCTCCCCTCTCTCAACCTCACAGCCTGGTTGCTCCACTTTCAACCTTAGCCAGGCTTCCCTTTATCTCCCATTTGGTACGTGACATCATTTTAGCTTCTCACAAATCTTCTACCAGGAGGATTTATGCCAGCAAATGGAAACGTTTTTCCTTCTGGGCAAAATCTAGGAACATAGACCCATTTGTGGCTCCTATCCATTCGGTCTTAGATTTTTTGGCCAAACTCTTTCATTCAGGTTCTTCTTCCTCCACTATCAGAGTCCAGTTAGCGGCCATTTCAAATTTTCATGTTGGCTTGGCAGACTCCTCCATTATGTCTCATAAACTTTGTAAAGCATTCCTTAAAGGTATCTTTTTACTCAAGCCCCCAGTTAGACATCCCCCACCGCAGTGGGATTTGAATCTAGTTTTAACCTCCTTGATTCTCCCTCCCTTTGAACCTGCGGCTTCCTGTTCCTTGAAGTTACTCTCATGGAAAACTTTGTTTCTAGTAGCCATAACCTCTGCGAGGAGAGTCTCAGAACTTCACGCCCTTTGCATTCGTCCTCCTTATCTTGTTTTCCATAAAGATAGAGTGTCCCTCAGAACTAACCCCTCCTTTTTACCCAAGATATCTTCTGAGGCAAATCTAAACCAGACTATCGATCTCCCAGTTTTCTTCCCTAATTACTCTGACAGAGCGGGACAAAAGTTGCATTTCTTGGATGTTCATCGCCAATTCCATTACTACTTAGATAGAACCAAGCAAATTAGGAAATCTGACCAGTTCTTCCTGTCTTATGCTGAAGGGAAGAAAGGCCTTCCAGTTTCCAAAGTAATCCTTTCTAGGTGGTTGGCCTCTGTCATCACTTTCATCTATGAACTGAGGCGTCAAAAGCTTCCTTCAAGACGTAGAGCCCATTCAACTAGAGCCTTAGCTACGTCTTTAGCCTTTCAGGACAGCTTGCCCTTAGATTCAATTTGTGCGGCAGCCACATGGGCCTCTCCCCATACCTTTATTTCTCATTACAAATTGGACATGGCCTCCAGAAGCCGAGCTAACTTTGGTTCCACCGTCCTCAAGAGTCTGTTCCAACGAGCCACCCAGGGTTGAGGTGCTAGGGACGCGGTCCTATCCAGCAAGAATGAAGGCGAGATTGACAACTTAACATTGAGAAGTTATGTACCTACCATAACGTTCCATGTTAGTTGTCTTCCGCTCGCCTTCTTTCTTGCGTCCCACCCTCCAACCCCCTAGCCTGGACAGACCGATAGGATCCTACGGAGCCTTTCCTTTTTTCCCACTATGGTCTCCAGTGGTTATCCTTTTCTTGGGATGGCTATCTATATGGGTATGCCATTCTCTCCTTTGTTCTGGGGGCAGAACTGCTATAGTGTTAGCTATCAAACGAGATCTGGGTAGTTAGTGCCTAGCATTCTGGGATACAAGGTTACCTCGAGCCGGTAAAAATAGCTCTCGAGCTTTGGTATAAACCGAGTCGGAGCCGAGGATCGGCTCCGAACCCATCCAGCAAGAAAGAAGGCGAGAAGAAGACAACTAACATGGAATGTTATGGTAGGTACATAACGTCTCATAATAGCTCATTGCAGACTACAGGTGTACACATTTTACCATATTCAGATGACTTGCTTATCTTTGCAGAGTCTATGTCAAAAGTCAGGAGTCTTTCTCTTGGGTGAGGTATCTTTTACACTTACTGGGATTTCAAAAAAAAAAACATTCAAAGGTCTTTTTTGACTCCATCACACAGAATTGTGTTCCTGAGGTGACTGCTAAACATTTCAGTTCCAAGAGCTTTTCTTCCTCGGGGAAAAAAATAGATGTTTATCTATAATTTTTTTCTAGGGTTTTCTACTCAGACTTCAGTGTCTGCAAGGAGATAACTTAAGATTTGGGGTCTAGTGGCATCTGTGATTCTCATGATACCCCTGACAAGACTCCTCATGTGAAAAATAGAATGGTACGTGAAGTCTCTTTGGTCCCAGCACCAACATCCTTTATCTTTTCATTTCCCATTGCTGAGATTTTTTTCAGAAGAGAAATCATGTGGTGCTCAGGACCTCTTCAAGTGGTTGCAGACAATACTGCAGTCATATGGTACATCAACAAGCAAGGGAGAACCAGGTCTAACCTCCTTTGCAGACTAGCCATGTTAGCTTAGGATATAGCTTCAAAGCACAGTCTCACTGTATATGCATTGTACATTCCATCTACAGGCCTCTTACATTCCGTCAGAACAAAACCGCGTGGCATACAAGCTTAGAAGAACAAAGGCAGACCCTCATGAATAGAATATGTGTGTGTGTGTGGGATTTGATTCAGCTGTGTGGAGTTCCTCAAGTTGCCTCTTCTCTAAACAATCAGCTGACAAAATTCTACTCCAGGACTCCATACATGTAAGCCTGGAAGACATTGCCTTTTCCTTTCCTTGGACAGGAATGTTCCTGCATCCTTTTCCACCCTTTCCACTGATATCTAAGGTACTTCTGAAGATTCAGAAGGAATTTTCCAAGATCATTGTGGTGACTCCCTTCTGGCTCAAGCAATAGTGGTTCTCCCTTCTTTTGGAAATGGCCAGAGGCAATTATCACAAGATTCTTCACAGAATAGATCTGCTCACTCAAGAATAGGGGTGTGTGATACACCCCATCCCTAATCAATTTCAACTGATTGCCTGGAAGATGGGCTCTTAATTCCCTTTAAGCAAGTTTTTACTGAAGATGTGCAGTAGGGCCTAGAAAAGCATAAGCAAATGGAAAAGATTTTCTAGTTGGTACCAACGACATAACCAGTACCCTTTCTTGGTGGTGTTTTTCTGGTTTTACAATATTTGTATGAATTCCCATCCTGTGGCCTTTCTTACTCCTCAATGAAGGTTCATTTGTCATCCATTCCAGCATGTTTGCCCATGGATCCCCCTTTTCAATGCATCCTCATGTGACAATGTGTTTGAAAGGGTTTTGCATAAGAGACTTCCATGAAAAATGGTGGCTCCTCCACGGAATCTTAATTTTGTGTTAGTTAAGCTAACACTTACTCGATTTGAATCAGCTCATCAGGCTGACTTGAATTTCTTAACATGGAAAACTATTTTACTGGTTGCTTTGACCTTTGCAGGAAGAATATCTGAGTTGCAAGCTGTTATGGAGAGTCAACCCTATCTCATTTTCCACAGCGACTGGGTTTCTTTGTAAACTAATCCATGTTAAGTTGTCAATCTCGCCTTCATTCTTGCTGGATGGGATCGGCTCTGACTCGGCCAATACTAAAGCTCGAGAGCTAATTCCACCGTCTCGAGGCTCCCCTATATCCCACAATGCTAGGCGGTAACTACTCGGATCTCGTTTGCCGCTTAGCTGACGAGGTGCTTCTTCTACCAGCTCTGGCAGGTTAGTAAATTTTCTTGTTCAGAAACTTCTATTTCAACCCCTATTTTATTCCATTTAGTATAGTTTTTATTTAAAGTATTCCATTAGTTTAAATCGGGTCCCGTCTTGTGTTAGAATTCCCTTTTTATTCCCTTCTTAACTTTTAGGCCTTTGGCCCTCTCCATCTCCTTCCCCTAGTCCTTTAGTGTGACTGGATTTTTTATTTTGGTTAAGGGTGTGTCTGTGTGATGTGCTTGTGTTTTTCTTCACACAGTTTTTAGGATGTCTAAAGACTCCAAGGTCTCAGGCTTCAAGAAGTGTGATTCGTGCTGTCAGAAAATGTCTCTGACAGACGGTCACACTTCTTGTGTATATTGCCTGGGACCTTTGCACCTGCAGGACTCATGTGCTGTGTGCCATTCATTCAGCCCTAGAGTCCTGCAGGAACGCAAAAATAAGTTGATTCTACGTGGCTTGTTAAAGCCTGAAGGCCCCCCGACCCAGACTGCGTCAGGGAAGCCTTCTAAGACTTCCAGACCGTCAGCTCCAGTTTCAGAGCCGTCCCCTGGAAGCATTAAAACGGCTTTGACATCGGCTCCGGCTGGAGCCAATGTTTCCAAATCTCATACCATCACCTCGGCTCCGGCTGGAGCCGAGGTTGACAAGACTCAGTTGGTGCCGATAGGCTTATCGGAGCCACCTTCAAAGAAGAGGTCTAGGCCCCCTTCCATCGGCTCCATCCATTCGGCTCCGGGATCCCCTCTTCTATCGGAACGGAGCCATAGGTCACATTCCTCTCGGTCCTCCAGGCTGTCCGACCATGATTTACAAAGGGTGGTGAGTAGACTTCTCAAGTCCGAGGCACTGGCCCAAATGCTGCATAGCCCTACTCAACAGTCAGAGGCTATTTCCATCCCTGATTTTATTCCTCCTCCGACTCCTTTGAGTTCAGAGCCGGGGCTCATCGGAGCCGTGGCTGTCGGTGCTTTGGAGCCGATACCTTCCCTTTCGGCTCCGTCGTCTGCTCCGATTTCCTCATTGGAGGGATCTCGGCGCCGAGCTTCCCTCGTCGGCTCCGAGGGGGCGAGTGGCATAGGACCATTGTCCGACCCCATTCTCCCTCTCGGAGCATCGGCGCTGGTGAGTTCGGCTCCGACATTGGCCTCGGAGCCGTCCCTGTCGGTGCCGGGGGGGTCCTTGTCTCCTCAGAGTGGGGACCTCCGGCCTTGCCTGATAGGGGCACCTTCGAGGTCATGCGGAGCGTGCTAGACCCAGTGTCTACCCCACAGTCGGCTCTGTCAGCTCCTCCCTCTTCAGTGCCTGCGGTGATTTCTACCCATCCCCTTGTATCAGACCGCAGAGAGCCAGCTCCTCAGGTTTCCCCATTGGGAATTTCCTCCTCTTCTGAGGCCTCTCCTGATCCGGTAGGAGAACCCCCTCGGAAGAGACAGTGCAAGAGGAAGCACATTGACTCCCCCGAGTCTATCACCTCTGACACTGACTTGGAGGAATCTGAAGGTTCTCCTCGGTCCCCCTCTGAGGATGTCTCCTTTGCTAACATCCTTGAAATCCTGAAACAGAGGGGCAACTGGCCCGCCCTTAACCCTTAAGAGGATGAGTCAGTTTACCTTGAGGCGTTTGGCTCTCGCCCTTCCATCTCCTGGGTGTCCCCTCCCTTTGACCCCCTTATGGAAGTGGTGGCAAGGAAGGCTTGGACGGCCCCTGATTCAGTGGAACCTACTCCAAGGAGGCCGTCAAAATTTATTACTGCCCCTAAGGAGAAAGAGTTTCTATCTAAAGGTGTCTCTGTTGATGCCATGGTGGTGGCAGCCACTAAGAAGGAGTTAGCCGATCCTTCGGTACCTGTCCATCCTCCTAATAAGGAGTCTAGGACCATGGACAGGTAAGGTAAGCGGATGTTTTCATCAGCGACCTTTTCAATGCGGTCGCTGAACTACTTGTGTCACTTCACCCGTCTCCAGAGAGATTTGCTCAAAGATATGGGTGAGGCTATACAGGATCCAACAGCTGAGGGGTTCCAAGACAAAATGAACTCCCAGTTGGCAACCCTGAATTCGATTGTTAACTCCTCCATGCTGCTTATCTCATATGCTGCTGATGGGGCGAGTAGGGCCGCAGGCACAGGTGTAGCTTTACGACGTCACGCCTGGATGCGGCTTTGCAATTTTGCGGACCCTTTCAAGGCGTCCTTCACCAATTCCCCTTTTGAAGGCTCAACATTGTTTGGTCCACAGGTGAAGGATACATTGACTAGATGCGAGGTGGAAGGTAAGACTCTCTCTGCCGTGGGAGTCCGTTTTTCTACCTCTTCTAGACCTTATCCAAAAGGTCAGAGAGGAGGAAAAATGTGGTTCCGCAAACCTCAGGGAGTCTCATCTGATGCACAAGGTCGATTCCCCTCCAGAGGCAGAGGGGGAAATAACAATAGACGCCGCCCTAGAGGCAGAGGAGGTCCGCAAAACCAGGGTAGCAGAGAAACTTTCTCTGATAAATCATTTCAGCATCCCTGAGGAGCTGCCTGGCTGTCCACCTTCGGAGGCAGTCGGAGAAGATTATCACTGTACCCAAAAGCCTGGCTTTCCCTCACCCAATACAAATGGGTACAGTCAGTCATATCCGAGGGTTAGAAAATTCCCTTTATTCACATTCCATCCCAACCCAAAGGATCCCGTCCAGTCGTTCCACCCAGTCTAAGGGAACAAGCAGCACTAGAAATATCAAAGCTGCTATCAAAAAGAGCTATCCAATCAGTCCCAGCAGACCAGTAAGGATCCGGAATCTACTCCAAATTCTTTTTGGTACCAAAAAAAGCATGGGACTGGAGACCTATACTGGATCTCAGCAAGTTAAACAATTATATCAAAAAAACAAAATTCCGGATGGTCACGCTACAGTCCATTCTACCCTTCTTGGGTCAGGACAATTGGATGTGCTTGATAGACCTTCCGGATGCGTACTACCATATCAAAATGCACAGACGCTCCAGGAGGTTTCTCCGCTTCAGGCTGGGAGCCAGCCACTACCAGTTCAGAGCCCTGCCCTTTGGTCTCACTACAGCCCCCCGAGTGTTTACTAAATGCATGGCAGTGGTCGCGGCTCACTTGAGGCGTCAAGGATTCCAGGTGTTTCCATATTTAGATGACTGGCTCCTTACCGCCACCACCAGACATCAACTGCTTCTATCCAGAGACTTCACCATCCAAACTTGTCAAGCTCTAGGCATTTCGATAAATTTCGAAAAATCTGCCTTGTCGCCTTGTCAGTCTATTACCTTTATAGGTGCCACCTTAGACACACTCAATCTTTCTGCCAGACTTACAGAGCAAAGAGTGTTAGATATCCGCAAACAAGTTTACCTTCTATTACAATGCAACAAGGTCAAAGTCAGGGTAGTCTTGAAGGTATTAGGACTCATGGCAGCTACTATCACCCTTCTCCCCTTAGCTCGTTTCCACATGAGGATCCTCCAATGGATGCTGTTTACTCAATGGTCCTTCCAACAGCTCCCGATGTCTCACATCATATTAATAACTCAATCATGCAAGAATCACCTGTCTTGGTGGATCACATCACCTCAAGTTCTCCAGGGCAGACCTTTCATTCCTCCCCCCCCCAGTCGCCACGGTGACAACGGACGCCTCCCTGATCGGGTGGGGGGGGCATTATCAGGGCAGGACAGTCCAGGGCACATGGCAACCTTTCGAGTGCCCTTGCACATAAATGTCTTAGAGATGAGAGCAGTGCTTTTAGCGTTGCAAGCCCTTCAGGACTCTCTTCCCACAGGGACTATTGCAATTCAGACGGACAACATGTCCGTAGTGTGGTACATCAACAAACAGGGCGGAACCAGATCCTACTCCTTATGTCGAGAGGCACTCAGACTTTGGCAGTGGGCGATTTCTTCTCAGCGTTTTCTGATAGCAACGCACATTCCCAGGAAGTCCAACGTGATTGCGGACAAGTTGAGCAGGGCCATCCTCATGCCCCACGAGTGGTCTCTAAAGAAATCAGTGCTGGAAGAAATCTTCCAAAGATGGGGCTAGCCTTGCTGCGAACTTTTTGCTACTCCCCAAAACAGCAAGTGTCACGACTTCTTCACTCTCTTCCCGTTACTAGGCCATCCCACCAGAGACGCTGTAGTCCACGATTGGCCCCGGGGACTTCTGTATGCTTTTCCCTCTTTTCCACTGATATCTCAATTAATTTAGAAAGCTATCACCTTGAGAGTTACAATGATCCTCATTGCCCCTTACTGGCCTCGACAGATATGGTTTCCGTTCCTCCATCATTACCTGTTGGAGCAGCCTTGGCATCTGGACCCGGTGCCAGATCTGTTGACCCACCAGTCGGGCCAGCTGCACCACTCCCTTCATTCTCTCAACCTCACAGCATGGTTTCTCCAATTCCTACCCTAGCCAGGCTTTCCTTAATCTCTCATTCGGTCCAAAACATCCTGATAGCCTCTCACAAATCTTCTACCAGGAAAATTTATAATAGTAAGTGGAAATGTTTTTCCTTCTGGGCAGCATCAAAAAATATAGACCCCTTCACTGCACCTATTCAGTCTATCCTAGACTTTCTGGCAGAGCTCTTTCATTTAGGCTCTTCTTCATCTTCCAATAGAGTACAACTAACTGCTATATCTAATTTTCATGTAGGTATCTCAGACTCCAGTATCATGTCCCATAAGCTCTGCAAAGCCTTTTTAAGAGGTATTTTTCTGCTCAAGCCCCCAATCAAAGATCCCCCACCTCAATGGGACTTGAATTTGGTTCTGGCATCCTTGATTCTCCCCCCCCCCCCCTTCGAACCAGTGGCTTCATGCCCTCTTAAGTTGCTCTCATGGAAAACACTTTTTGTAGTAGCCATAACTTCAGCTAGAAGGGTATCTGAAATTCATGCTCTGTGCAGTCGTCCTACTTACTTAGTTTTACACAAAGATAGGGTGTCCCTCCGGGCTAATCCGTCCTTCTTACCTAAGGCTTCCTCTGAGACAAACCTGAACCAAACGATTGATCTCCCTGACTTCTTCCCTGACTATTCCAACAGGTCGGAACAAAAGTTACATTTTCTAGATATTCACCGCCAACTTAGATATTTAGACAGGACTAAACAGTTCAGGAAATCTGATCAGCTTTTCCTGTCTTATGTGGAAGGGAAATTGGGCCTTCCGGTTACTAAAGTGTCCCTTTCAAGATGGCTTACCTCTATAATTACCTTCATCTATGAAATCAGACATCAAAAACTGCCTTCAAGACCTAGAGCTCATTCAACTAGGGCATTAGCTACATCTGTAGCTTTTCAGGACGGCTGCCAATAGATTCCATTTGTGCAGCAGCCACTTGGGCTTCTCCTCATACCTTCATTCTACATTACAAATTGGATATGGCCTCCAGAAACCGTGCCAACTTTGGTTCCACTGTTCTCAAGAGTCTGTTCCGATAGGCCACCCGGAATAAGGTGCTAGGGACGCGGTCCCATCCAGCAAGAATGAAGGCGAGATTGACAACTTAACATTAAGAAGTTATGTACCTACCATAACGTTCCATGTTAGTTGTCTTTTTCTCGTCTTCTTTCTTGCGTCCCACCCTCCTTCCCCCTAGCCTGGACAGACCGATAGGAAATTTTGGGATCTTCCTTTGGAGTTTTCCTTCCCACATGTACTACCACCTCTATTCCCCCTTTTATGTTTGTGGTAGCTTACATTCAGGTTTATATAGAGGTGGGTTCTTTTTTCTCTCTATACTGTGGAGACCAGAACTGCTTGGTTTAGCTATCAAACGAGATCTGAGTAGGTACCGCCTAGCATTGTGGGATATAGGGGAGCCTCGAGCCGGTGGAATTAGCTCTCGAGCTTTAGTATTGGCCGAGTCGGAGCCGAGGATCGGCTCCGAACCCATCCAGCAAGAAAGAAGGCGAGAAGAAGACAACTAACATGGAACGTTATGGTAGGTACATAACTTCTTATTCTTACACACCTAAAGTGGTATCCAATAATCAAATTAGGGGAAGTTAGCTCCTCAATGAGACCAGTCACCAGTGGAATCCCCAGGGTTCTGAGCTGGAACTTTTCCTATGTGGCATCTACTTTTCTGAAGTAAATTACAGTACCAAAGGGCTGTTGCTGACTAAGTTTGCAGATGGCTGTATGCTAGAAGCTGTTATTGAATCCCTAAATGACTTAGCCATACTGCAAGAAGGTCTGTCCCAGGTAAATAACTGGTGCCAAAATCCTGGACTGAAACTAAATGCCAAAAAATGTATTATCGTATCTTTGCAGAAGTCATCTACCTCAGGGAATTACCACATTGAGAATATGACTCTAAGAGTTGACCCAGTTGTTCGGGATTTGGGAACTTATGTGGACAGTGGCCTAACGTTTGACCAACACGTGTCTGTTGTAAGAAAGTCTTTTAATATTGCGCAGCTTATAAACAAAGGGATTGTGTCTAGATGTAGGGATGTCATTGTCCCCCTTTACTCAGCCCTCATTAGGCCAGTGACTGAAAATAATGACCCCCTTCGGCATGTATCTTTCCAGACACATGCAACAACTGGACCACCCATAGGGATACTTTACTAAAAAGATACAAAGCCTAAACATGTTCTACATGGACCAACTCAAAGCTCTGTCACTATATTTGGTATCCTACAAATTGCTAAGAAGTGACCTGTGCCTGTGATACCTATTACTGATAGATTTACTGCACATCAGCAAGTCAAATGACATTAGAAGTACTTGATCTAGGAATCTAAACCTCTTCTGCAGCGTCAACAGAACACTTTGGAGGGAAAGGTTTATCTCACAGATAATACTGCTGCAGCTGCTGTGGAATGGACTCCCCATTTGCATAAATCAAAGTGCATCCATGTCCATATTCAAGCACAATTTAGATCTATGGATGGGAAAGAGAAAATTTACCCCAGGACTTCCCCTTTACTACTAATGGACATAGGCAGCTCCTAAATGTTTTTTTCCATGCATGGGTCCTCTCAAATTATCTATGGCATGATCCAAGTTATTCTTATTAGGTGTAATATATAAACCTAATGATGTTAAGTTGTCTATCATATCCCACAATGCTAGGCAAGAGTTACCTCAGATCCGCTTGCCGCCACAGCTTCGAGGTTGGTTGTGAGTGTTAGCTTTTATACAAAAGTTACTGTTAAATTCTTCTTAGATTAGTGTAGTTCATAGAACTTTAATTTTTCCGTTTCTTGTCTAAAAGAACCTTATAATTTACTACATTTTATTGTACTTTATTACTAGTATCTTTACTAAAATTGTTATATTTTCTGACAGGGTATAACTGGTGTGTTTGAGTGTGTTGGCTTCAGCCCCAGGGTCCTGCAGGAAAGAAAAAGCCTGAGGATTCCCTGTCTGTCTCAACAGGGAAGCCGTCCACAGTTTCTGGAGCTTCTGCCCGCCGGAGCCGAGGTTATCAGCCAACAACCAGAAAGAGTCGCGGTGGACTCTTCCCTCCCCGAGGGGGGTGGGTGTGACGGACCCTTTGTCCCCCCCCTCTCTCCTCTCGGGCTGGCGCTGGTGAGTTGAGTCGAGGCGAGTGTGTTAGAGCCCTGGTCTCACTCTATCAGTCGGCTCGCTCAGCCCCTCCCTCTATGCTGCCTCAGGGTAAGTCACACTCCCTCATATGATTCTGAGGGTTCCCCGTTCCCCTTCTGAAGATGTCCCACCTCCTGGGTCCCCCCCCGACCCCCCCTCATGTATGGTGGTAGCTGCCGCCACAAAGAAGTGAAGGACCCTACTGCGCGTTTCCAAGAAGAAATGAACACACCAGCTGGCTATCCTTAATTCCATTTCCAACTCCTCCATGCCCCCTCTTATGCGGCCGAGGGACAGGGGTGTTACGTAGGGCACGCCTGGATGCGGCTAGCTCTGCGGCTATGTAATCGTTCTCGCCAGAGGCAGAGGCGGAATAACAGGTAGAGACGCGCCCTAGAGGATCTTCGAGCAGTCGGGGAAGATTGTCACTGTACCTGACTCAAGACAAATGGGTACAGTCCATAGTTCCAAAGAAAACAGGGACTGAGACGATTTTGGATCTCTCACCACTGCCCCCCGGTGTTTACCAAATGCATGCTGCTTAACAACGAACCAAAGGAGGATATCAGACAATCACAAATTGGTCACTTCTTCTCAACAACAACAGAAAAAGCTGTTAGGTTAGTTCTAGGGTGTTGGGAATCATGGCAGCCGCCAGGAACTTCCCAATGTCTCACACCATTATGATCACAGGCAAAAAAGCATCTCATGTGGTGGATGTCTTCTTCCTTAGGCGATTGGTAATCCAGACAGACAACATGTCTGTAGTGTGGTACATCAACAAACAAGGCGGAACCAGAATTTACCAGGCAAACCAGCAGGGGACGCCTAGTCCAAGTTCCAGTGCCAACTGTTCCCCATTTATCTCACTCCGTTAGCTTATATATTTATATTATTCCCATCCCATTTCCTAAATGAGATTTTATTTTGATGTAAGACGTAAAGCTCTCATATTGGGCACAAGGAAAGGACATAGATCCTTTTACCGCTTCCATCCAACTAGTCCTTGCTTCCCCTTTTCATTGATTCTTTCCATGTTCCTTGATCATATTATCATGGAAAACTCTCTTTCTGGGTGGCTATCCATCAGAAGAAAGAATTTCAGAACTTCAAGCACTTGTTTGTCTCTCTCTCTATCTTTTTGTTCCATAAGGACAGAGTTTCCTCTGAACAAACCCTCCTTCCTTTTTAGGGGGGTTTTCAAATCAAATCTAAAAAACAGCATTGACCTCCTGTCTTTTTTCCCAGAGTATTCAAAGGTCTGAACAAAATTACACTGCCTGGATGTTCAAGTCAATTAAAGGTACTACTTGGGACAGAAATTGAAACAAAAATCTCTGATCATGATTTGTCTCCTGTCCTATGAAAAAGCAAAAGACTTCCAGTTTCAAAGGTATCTTATCCAGATGGCTAACATCTCAGCCTTCCCCAAGACTGCCTGCCTATTGACACTTGTGCAGGCTACTACTGGCTACTCCTCACACTTTTATTTCCCATTAGCTAATTTGTCTGTTCTGTCAGGAGTCTGTTCCGTTAGGCCACCCAGGACATTTCTACCATCCCCTGGACAAGAATCCAGTTGAGACAGGTTATGATATAGACATAGTTCTACATATGTTAGTTATGTTCGCTAACGTTCGTCTCTTCTCGTCTTCTCTTCTCCTTCCTCCCCCCCCTCCTTCCCCTGGCCTGGACAGTCCTAGAGAGTTGTGATCGTGACCCCTTTCTTCAATTTCTCTCTTAAGTCATATATGCTATTATATTTCTTTGTTTTCAGGCTATAGGTCACCTGTCTTTTCCTGCTGTTAGGAGGATTCTCTGTTACAGTTATACTGTTATTTGACACATAAGCTGTTAGCTTACAACAAACGAGATCTGAGGTAACTCCTTGCAGTATTGGGGGATATAAGGGGCTCGACCCGGGCGGTCCAACCCTCAGCTTTAGAGTAGAGTGCCAGTGGAGCGAGGTCGGCTCCGAACCCATCCAGCAAGAAGAAGGCGAGAAGAAGACAACTAACATGGAACGTTATGGTAAGAACATAACTTCTATTTTTCATATTCATTCATTCCTTAACTGTTGGGTTCAAATCTGACCTTCAGATCTGGCTCAGCCACTTTACTCAGCTTGTGGAACACTGCAGCTCTTGAGCTTCTCTCTTACTCATAATGCCCTAGTGATCTAACATACTTCAGATTTTGTTTACCGCCTTAGTGTACAGATGTGGTCACTGTATACTCTCAAGTATAACGACTTTTTTCCTGTGAGTGACAACCTTTTTATTAATATTTGCCTTGATATCTTTAAAATTTCCTGTTCCTTATAAATCTTATACCTTTGTTGTGTCTCCTCCCTTTTAGACGCTTACTGGTGTAGTCTTACTTAAAATCATTGGTATCTCTCTGTCTCTTGTACTTTTACAGTATTTCTTTAAATACCATTGTTGATATTTTTTACCTTTTTCTTTTCTATTTAAAAAAATATTTTTTGCTTAATATCTTTTCTTCTCTAAAATAGTCTGTTTGAAAATGTCTGAAAAGCCTTCAGGTTTTAAAAAATGCATGGCCTGTGGCCATAAAATACCATTGTCAAATGGACATTCTAAATGTGTATACTGTCTAGACCCAATGTATCTCAACTCTGTTTCTGATATTTGCAAAGCCTTCAACCCCAGAGCTTTTGTTGACAGAAAAAATAAATTAATTATAAGAAGTTTGTTTCCTTCCAAGCCTTTATTAGCATCATATGAGTTTCAAACCCCCAAAAAGTCAGACAAAAAGGATTCGGGAAAGCTTTCCCCAAATCCAACCACATCCTTAACTCCGGGGTCTGAACCTCCTTGCAAAATCACAAAACCTTTGGATCTGACCCCTTGGAGCCAAAGTCTAGGCCTGAAAATTCTCCAAGGATCCAATCACATTTGGTCCCAGATCCAGTGTCCTCTCATCCAATATCTCCATTCTTGGAACAGTCTCCAAAGCATCACCACTCCAGGCCATCATCAACAGCATCTTCTACACGTTTTTCCAGAAGTCTAACCAAAGACAAAAGGGACAGGATGATGAGGAAGTTCCTCTCGATGTAGATCCAAATGTGAGGTCTTCCAGCTCTGACACTATCAGGTCTGGAGACCATTATTATTATACCCTGCCATTACTGGCTCCTTCTCCAATCCAACCATTGGTTTTGGAGCTATCGGATCCAAAGATTCCAGAGTTGTCTACAGTGGATCTGAAGATTAAGGTATCTTCAACTCTGGTGATGACTCTCAAACTCGTAACATTAACACCAGATCTGGCGTGTCGACTCTGCAGCTGTTGGAGCCATCTCTACCCCTCAGAGTTTTGGTGCTAGATAGCGCAGCTCTAACCTTCTCTTTGAGTAGTCTGCCTGTGGGCATGTCTTTTCAGAACTATCAGTTTCCCTTTCCCTGAGGCTTTCTGCTTTCGAGGTTGTGGAGAAAGCTTTCTATGTGCCCAGAGTTCAGACTTCTCTTTCTTCTTCAGCACTAACTGCCCAACGTCATTTACCTATGTATCTGGACCATCAACCAACTGTACCACTGGGACAGCCAGCCCAAGTCAGTCACCAGGATACCCAGCAGAGTATATTAATTTCTTCCACTACTTCTCCAGAACATCCCACTGAAGGAGTTCCTAGGAAGAAAAAGTGCAAAAGGAAGCACTTAGATTCTCCAGAAGAGTCTGCTACATAAGATACTGACTTTGATGAGAGGGCACTGTCCCGAAGATCATAACCCGACAACATCTCATTTGGAGACATCCTAGAACTCTTAAAATAAAGGAGTGGTTAATCTCCTGACAACCCTTCCCAAGAGGAGTTGGTATTCCTGGAGGCTTTTAGAGCTGGCCTGTCTACCTCCTGGATAACTTCACCCACTGATGAGCTCATTGATTTCATCTGCTGACTGGGATGGAAGGAACCTGACACCATTGAGCCAATCCTCAATAGACCAGACAGGAAAACAGAGTGTTTTAGTCCAAGGAAGCACCATTTGATGCTAAGGTCATGGCAGCCACCATAAAAAAGGAATGAGCAGAACAAAGTTCGTCTGTCCACTCCCCTAACAGGGAGTTTAGGTCATTGGACAGATGTGGGAAGTGTGTTTATGTTTCGGTGACCTTTGTCATTCGATTGCTGAATTATTTGGCACACTTCACTAGACTTCAGAAAGATTTGATCAAAGAACTTACCAGATCTCTTTCTGGGACCATATCCTCTGAGACAGAGAACTCTGTTGCCTAGCAGTTGGCTGTCCTTCAATCCATTTCTAAGTCATCCATGAGGCTTACGTCTCATGCAGCTGAAGGTACCTCACTGGTGGTGGGTTCAGGCATTTCCATCAGAAGACATGCCTGGATGCGTTTGTGTGACTTTTGCAGACTGCTCCAAAGCTTCCTTCTCCAATGCTTCCTTTTACAGAAGTTCCTTATTTGGCCCCAAAGTTAAAGACACACTCTTCTAGGTGTGAGCAGGAAAGGAAAACCCTGTCTGCTGTGGGCATATGTTTTTTGACTCCTCAGCAGACCTTTTCTAAGAACCAATAGGGTGGTAGAAAAATGTGTTTTAAGAAATCCCGGGGTTCGTTCAAAGATCCATGTGGAGATAGTTCCTCCATGGCAGGCATCAGTTGATTCTAGCTTGAGAGTATGTACTCTAGTTATGTTCCAGTCTGGAAATGTCAATCATTTACAACAAATATCATCTGTAACCAACACAAACATTGGAATTCATGAGTGACTTGCTCAATACGACTCAAACGACATCTGTCCCTCTGTCAAGAGTTCAGAATATTCAGTTCCAGGTCAGAAAGATCATTCAAAGTTCTTCTCTCTCAGCTTGACTGATCCTTCAAGCTTTAAGATCCATGTCAGCAGCAATCATCGTGGTACTGTTATCAAAGTACCATATGAACATTCTTCAGTGGGCATTGGCAACTCAATGGTCCATTCTTTACCATTCCTTGTCTAGTCAGATCAAAATAACACAAGTATGCAGAAATTATCTCCTATAGTGGATACACTCCAGTCCGATACAAGAAGGTCGTCCGTTTTCCCCAACCCAAGGTCATAGTGACCATGGACACATCCCGTATTGGGTGGGGGGTGCACTTCTTGGGAAAGGCATTCCAAGGCACATGGTTCCTCAAAGAGGTCAACATGCATATCAGTGTCATGGAAATGAGAGCGGTCCTTCTAGCATTGTGGGACTCCCAAGATATTCTCTCCACTGGGATTATTGCAGTCCAGATAGACAATATGTCAGTAGTGTGGTACATCAATAAACAAGGGAGAACTAGAACTTACCCCCTGTGTCGAGAAGCTATGAAACTGTGGCACATGGTTCCTCAAAGAGGTCAACATGCATATCAGTGTCATGGAAATGAGAGCGGTCCTTCTAGCATTGTGGGACTCCCAAGATATTCTCTCCACTGGGATTATTGCAGTCCAGATAGACAATATGTCAGTAGTGTGGTACATCAATAAACAAGGGAGAACTAGAACTTACCCCCTGTGTCGAGAAGCTATGAAACTGTGGCAGTGGGCAATCTCATCCATTTGATTTTTGATAGCAACACACATTCCAGGGAAATTCCAGCATGATTGCAGACAAGTTAAGCAGATCCAATGTTAAGTTGTCAATCTCGCCTTCATTCTTGCTTGATGGGTTCGGAGCCGATCCTCGGCTCTGACTCGGCACTTTGCTAAGCTCGAGAGTCACTTTTACCAGCTCGAGGCAGCCCCATATCCCATGATGCAAGGCGGTAAGTACCTAGATCTCGTTTGCCGCTTCGCTGATGAGGTCCTCCTTTTGCCAGCTCCTGGTAAGTGTTTTATATTAAACTGTTTTTAGCCCCTTTTCACTTTTAAACTTAATATCTAACATTTTTAGTTTATATTAAGCCCTTTTTTGACTAAAATTATCCTTCCTCCTTTATTTTTTTAGTCAGGACTTCTTCCCTCCCATCCCCCCCCCTGTCAGGGTGTGTGTGTGTGTTGAGGTTTTACTTTTTCAACTTTACTTTAGTTGTTTGTTTGGAACTGTGTGGTTCTGAGTTTGTCCACTATGTCCAAAGAGCAGAGGGTCTCAGGCTTTAAGAAGTGTGACTCGTGCTGTCAGAAGATGTCTCTGACAGACGGTCACACTTCTTGTTTATATTGCCTGGGACCTCTCCACCTGCAGGACTCCTGTGCGATTTGTCATTCCTTTAGCCAGAGAGTCCTGCAGGAGAGGAGGAATAAATTGATTTTAAGGGGTCTTCTTAAACCGGAGAGCTCTCCGGCTAAATCGGCTCCGAGCAAGACTTCAAAGTCTTCCAAGGCCCAGGCTTCCGTGTCCAAGCCTGCGGCCTCGGTTCTGACTCCTTCTGAGTCGAGATCGGCTCCGGCTGGAGCCGATCCTGGTTTGCAAAAACCTTCGGCACCGATGGCTATCGGTGTCGATACTGTTTCAGTCACATCGGTGTCGGCTCCGACTGGCTCCGACCACCATGTGGCCCAGGCTTCAGTGTCAGCTCCGACACCGTTACTTTTATGTCTGTATCGGCTCCGGCTGGAGCCGATGCATCGAGACTTTCTGTCAGAGCCGAAAAGTCCTCGGCTCTGACTGCATCTATGGTTTCTTCGGCTCCGATGGTTCCTTCGAGGAAGAGGTCCAGGTCCCCTTCCTTGGAACCGATACTCTCAGCTCCGGCCTCACCTCTCCTCTCGGAACGGAGCCATCGGAGCCGATCATCTAGGTCATCCAGGCTTTCTGACCATGATTTAGAGAGGGTGGTCAGTAGATTATTGAAATCACAGGCACTGGCCCAGATGCTGCATAGTCCGTCCCAGCAGACGACTATTAGTCCACACCCTCGTGAAGTTCCTCCTTCGACTCTACCTCAGAGTTTGGAGCTGGAGTCTTCGGGGATAGTTTCTGCTATGGCTGTGGGGCGGATACCCCCCCCCTTCTGCACCCTCGGCATCTACTCTTATCTCCTCTTCGAGACCTTCCTTGGAGGGATTCGGCGGTCGGGCTTCCCTGGTCTCCTCCGAGGGGGTGAGTGGCATCGGAACCTTGTCCGACCCCGCTCTTCCCCTTGGAGCCTCGGCCTTGGTGAGCTCGGCTCCGACATCTGCCTTGGAGCCTTCCCTTTTGGTGGGCCCTGGAGTTCCGGTTTCTTCGCAATGGGTTCTCTCGGACCTCCCTGGGAGGGGGGCCTTCGAGGTGATGAAGAGTGTGCTGGCCACTGGGCTCAGCCAGCAGTCTATTCCCTTAGCTCCTCCCTCTACAGTGCCTGTCGATATCTCTGCCATCTCTCTTGCTCCCTGACCCAGAGATCCTCCGCCTCAGGTTTCCCCACTGGGAATAACCCCCTCTTCCGAGGATTCTCCTGATCAGTCAGGAGATCCTCCGCGCAAGAGGATCTGTAAGAGGAAACACCTAGACTCCCCTGAGTCTATCACTTCAGATACCGACTTAGATGAGTCGGAGGGATCCCCAAGATCCCCCTCTGAGGATGTCTCCTTTTCAGACATCCTAGAACTCCTAAAACAGAGGAGAAACTGGCCCTCCACAAATCCCTCTGAGGATGAGTCGGTATACCTAGAGGCGTTTGGATCTCGGCCCCCCACCTCCTGGGTGTCTCCGCCTTTCGACCCCCTTATGGAGGTTATTGCTCGAAAGGCTTGGGCTGCTCCTGACTCTGTAGAGCCAGTTCCTAGGAGGACGTCTAAATTTATTACTGTCCCTTCGGATAAGCAATTCCTTACGAAAGGTGTCCCTGCTGATGCCATGGTGGTGGCGGCTGCCACTAAGAAGGAACTTGCAGATCCTTCCGTACCTGTCCATCCTCCTAATAAGGATTCTAGGACCATGGATAGGTATGGTAAGCGGATGTTCTCTTCAGCGACCTTTGCTATGCGCTCGCTGAACTACTTATGTCACTTCACCAGACTCCAAAGGGACATCCTTAAGGAACTAGGTGAAGTAGTACAGGATCCCACAGCTGCAGGGGCTCAAGAAAAAATTGCTTCGCAGCTAGGAATCCTTAATTCTATTGCTAACTCCTCCATGCGACTGATATCATATGCAGCAGATGGAGCGAGTAGAGCCGCAGGTACAGGGGTGGCTCTTAGACGCCAAGCCTGGATGCGGCTCTGTAATTTTGCAGCTCCCTTTAAGGCGTCCTTCACAAATTCTCCCTTTGATGGGTCAGCTTTGTTTGGCCCTCAAGTGAAGGATACATTGACCAGGTGTGAACAGGACGGCAAGACTCTTTCTGCCGTAGGGGTCCATTTTTCCACCCCTTCTAGACCTTACCCTAAAGGACAGAAGGGTGGAAAGATGTGGTTCTGCAAATCCCAAGGAGTCACGCCAGATACACGTGGTAAGTTTACCCCTAGAGGCAGAGGGGGTAATAATAACAGACACCGCTCTAGAGGCAGAGGGGGTCCACAGAACCAGGGAAGCAGAGAGCCTCTCTCTGACAAGCCCTTTCAGCATCCCTGAGATGTTGCCCGACTGTCCATCCTTGGAGGCAGTCGGGGGAAGACTATCGCTGTACCCAGAAGCCTGGCGTTCCCTCACTCAAGACAGATGGGTACAGTCGATCATATCCGAGGGTTACAAAATTCCTTTCGAGGAAAGTCCCTTCTCTCACTCAAATTCCCTTCCAGATGTACCACCCGGTCTAAGGGAAGTTGCAGAGTTAGAAGTATTAAAACTTCTACAAAAAAGAGCCATTCAGCCAGTTACAGCAGACCATTCAGAGCCCAGAATCTACTCAAGATTCTTTTTGGTCCCCAAAAAGACGGGAGACTGGAGACCAATATTGGATCTCAGCAGACTCAACAAGTCTGTGAGAAAGACAAGATTTCGAATGGTCACGCTTCAGTCAATTTTGCCCTTCCTAGAGAAGGACAACTGGATGTGCTCAATAGATCTTCAGGACGCGTACTATCACATAAAAATTCACAGACGCTCCAGAAGATTTCTCCGCTTTCGGCTGGGGTCCAGTCATTTCCAATTCAGAGCCCTGCCCTTTGGTCTCACTACAGCTCCCAGAGTGTTCACCAAATGTATGGCAGTGGTCACGGCTCACCTGAGACGTCAAGGATTCCAGGTGTTTCCGTATCTCGACGACTGGCTCCTTTCAGCCACCACCAGGCATCAACTTCTTCAAGCCAGGGATTACACAATAAATCTTTGCACTCAATTGGGAATTTCGATCAACTACGAAAAATCCTACTTATTGCCCTGCCAGTCTATTACTTTCATAGGCGCAAACTTAAACACTGTTCGGATGTCAGCAACCCTCACAGACCAAAGAATCTCAGATATACAAAGTCACGTGAGGATCATCCTAGCCAGCAAAAAAGTACAAGCCAGAATGGTTCTAAAGGTGTTGGGCCTCATGGCTGCGGCCATTACCCTTCTTCCCATGGCCCGCTTCTACATGCGCCTGCTTCAGTGGATGTTGTTCACTCAGTGGTCTTACCAACAACTTCCAATGCATCACCAAATACTGGTGACACAGATTTGCAGGAATCATCTTTCATGGTGGATTACTTCTCCCCAGATTCACCAAGGCAGACCCTTTGTATCCCCGGCCCCGGTAGCCACTGTCACTACGGACGCCTCCCTGATCAGGTGGGGGGGGTCATTATCAGGGCAGGATGGTTCATGGGACGTGGCAACCGTTCGAATACCACCTGCACATAAATGTCCTAGAGATGAGAGCAGTGCTTTTAACGTTGCAAGCCCTCAACGACTTTCTTCCTCTTGGGAACAATTGCAGTTCACACAGACAACATGTCTGTAGTATGGTATATCAACAAACAGGGCGGAACCAAGTCCTACCCCTTGTGTCGAGAAGCTCTCAGACTTTGGCAATGGGCGATCTCCTCTCATCGGTTTCTGGTAGCAACGCATATCCCTGGGAAAACCAACATTTTAGCGGACAGATTGAGCAGAGCTATTCTCATGCCTCACGAGTGGTCTCTCAAACAATCTATAGTGGAGGAGATTTTTCTAGAATGGGGCCGCCCATGTTGCGATCTTTTTGCTACTCCCCAAAACAGCAAATGCCCAGACTTCTTTTCTCTCTTCCCACTGCCAGGCCATCCCCCCAGAGACGCTCTAACCCAGGATTGGCCCCAGGGACTTCTTTATGCTTTTCCTCCTTTTCCGCTGATTCCACAAGTACTCCAGAAAGCCACCGTTTTGAGAGCCAAAATGATTCTCATTGCTCCCTATTGGCCTCGACAAATTTGGTTCCCGTTCCTCCATCGTCACCTTTTGGTGCAGCCGTGGCATCTGGACCCAGTACCAGACCTTCTGATTCACCAATCGGGTCAGCTGCACCAGTCTATCCCTTCTCTCAACCTCACAGCATGGTTGCTCCACTTCCTTCCTTAGCCAGGCTTCCTATGATCTCTAATCCTGTTAGAGACATCATAGTAGCTTCCCTAAAATCCTCTACTAGAAGGATTTATACCAGCAAATGGAAACACTTTTCTTGTTGGGCAAAAGCTAAAAATATTGATCCCTTTACTGCTCCAGTCCAAGCAGTTCTGGATTTCTTAGCGGAAATCTTTCACGCGGGCTCTTCTTCCACGGTCAAAGTTCAGTTGGCTGCTATCTCGAACTTTCATGTCGGGTTCGCAGATCACAACATTATGTCCCACAGGCTTTGTAGAGCCTTCTTAAAAGGAATTTTTCTCCTGAAACCTCCAGTCAGGAGTCCTCCTCCTCAATGGGACCTAAATTTAGTGCTGACATCCTTGATTCTTCCTCCCTTCGAGCCAGCTGTTTCATGTTCCCTGAAATTTCTTTCATGGAAAACTCTATTCCTGGTTGCTATTACGTCAGCTAGGAGAGTATCTGAACTTCATGCTCTCTGTTCGTCCCCCCTATTTGGTCTTCCACAAAGACAGAGTATCCTTGAGAACTAATCCGACCTTTTTGCCTAAGGTCGCCTCAAAGAGTAATTTGAATCTGTCTATTGACCTTCCTGTATTTTTCCCAAACTACTCAAACAGATCGGAACAAAAATTACATTATCTTGATGTTCACCGCCAACTCAGATATTATTTGGACAGAACAAAACAGTTCAGGAAATCCGATCAGCTCTTTATTTCTTATGCTGATAACAAAAAAGGCCTTCCCGTCTCAAAAGTGACTTTATCTAGATGGCTTTCTTCTGTCATCTCTGAAATCTATCAGCTCAGGGGAAAACAGCTGTGCTCGAAACCTAAAGCACATTCAACCGGAAGCTTAGCCACTTCCACAGCCTTTCAGGCTAGACTTCCATTAGACACTATTTGTGCAGCAGCCACTTGGGCCACTCCTCATACCTTTGTTTCTCATTACAAATTGGATTTGGCCTCCAGGGACAGAGCCAGTTTTGGCTCTACAGTTCTCAAAGAGTCTGTTCCATTGAGCCACCCAGGATAGAGGTGCTAGGGACGCGGTCCCCTCAAGCAAGAATGAAGGCGAGATTGACAACTTAACATTGAGAAGTTATGTACCTACCATAACGTTCCATGTTAGTTGTCTTCTCTCGCCTTCTTTCTTGCGACCCTCCCTCCTTCCCCCTGGCCTGGACAGACCTTTTTCTCCCTACATGGAAGAATGCTTCTTAAGACCATACAGTTCTGGTCTTCCTAACCCATCCTTCAGGCTTTTTCTCTGCTTTCTTTCTTCCTTTTGGGAAGTTTTTTATGCTAGGTGTTATTGCCTATAGACAGCAAACGAGATCTGGATACTTATTGCCTTGCATCATGGGATATGGGGCTGCCTCGAGCTGGTAAAAGTGACTCTCGAGCTTAGCAAAGTGCTGAGTCGGAGCCGAGGATCGGCTCCGAACCCATCAAGCAAGAAAGAAGGCGAGAGAAGACAACTAACATGGAACGTTATGGTAGGTACATAACTTCTCATTTTAATGCTTCACAAATGGTCCCTGTCACTGTCTTTGCATCTCCCCTCAAACAAATGCAGCAGGTTCTTTGCCCTCATTCCCCACCATTGGAGTCACTGAGGGATGCTCTACTTCATGATTGGCCCCCAGTCTCCGTTATACCTATCCCATCCCCCAATTACCTCTAATCCCCAAATTTCTTCAGAACGCATCTTGTTTGAAGAGCACAGTTATCCTAATTGCCCCTTACTGGCCTCATCAGATTTGTTTTCCCTTTCTTCTGCGTCATCTACTTTGTCCTCCATGAATTCTTTATCCAACTCCAGACCAACTGTCTTATCCAACAGACATGAGTCATCCAGACATTCCAAGCCTAAAATTGACCACATGGATGTAATGGGATCCTATCTCGCCTACATTCATAACTGATGGGTTCGGAGCCAATCCGTCGGCTCCGACTCGGCCACTATACAGTAGAACGAAGTCTCTCATTGGCTGGGCTACCCCTTATCCCAGAATGCACCATGCCTGCTTCCCCAGATCTCGTTTGCCGCTTTTCAAGCCGGACGTGGTCTCGACTTGGCTGGAGCTAAGTGTATTTTCTTGACCTTTTGGTCTTTTTGTCTAGGGTTTCTGTCAGCTTTTAAACAAACAGCTGTTTTAACAGGTTTGTGAGCATTTGTGGTCAGTTTTTGTGTAAAGTCAGATTTTATTTTTTTTCGCGCTTCTAGTGTACTGGGCAAGGCCCGTTTGAGTTAGAGGGCCTTTGCCCTTATTGTGTGTTTATCTATTTTTTTCTTGTTGTGTGACTGAAATAGTTTTCGGGCTAAGCCCGTTTAAGTTAGAGGGCTATAGCCCACGTATTACCTTACTTCTGTGTATTTGACCTGTTGTATTGGGCTAAGCCCGTTTAAGTTAGAGAGCTTTAGCCCATATATTAGTTTACCTGTGTTTTCTATCTGTTACCTGTTTTTCTACTGTGCTCAAAATGTCTAAGGAGCAGAAATCAGGGTTCAAAAAGTGTGCAAAATGTAATTATAAAATGTCTATTACAGACAGCCATGCTATCTGCATGTACTGTTTAGGGCCTAAACATCTACAGGATACTTGCAGTGTGTGTCACGCTTTTTCTTCCAGGGTTCTCCAGGAAAGAAAAAACAAGCTGATACTTAGGGGTCTGATTAAGCCTTCATTTGAGGAAGCGTTGGCTTCATCTCCAGCTTATAAAAAGAAGAGATCGTCGGCTCCGACCAGTCCGTCGGGCCCGACATCCAAGAAGCATAGATCGTCGGCTCCGACCAGTCCGTCGGACCCGACAGTTAAGAAACATGGATCGACTTCTTCTTCCTCGGCTCCAATGGCTTCGGAGCCGATGGCTGAAGGGTCTGCCTCAGTGCTTCTTCCCTCGGCTCCATTAGTGTCGGAGCCGCAGGTTAGTGCATCGAGAGGCCATTCACCTACTTCGGCTCCTTTGGTCTAGGAGCCGTTGGAGGTGTGCAGCTCAGACTCTTCCCCCTCAGCCCCGGAGCCTCCTTCGGTGCCGACACTGTTACAAATGGTTCCGGTCTCGGGTCCGATAGTACTGGAACCCTTTCGGAGCCGATCCCCTGCTTTATCGGAGCCAAGGCAGAAGTCTTCTCGGCCCCAGTCTGTTTCCTGCAAATCCTCTAGGTTCTCAGATTCGGATTTGGATAGGGTTATCCAGAGGCTGTTCCAGTCCCCAATTTTTACCAAAATGATCTCAGCTCCAGCCCACTCGGCTTCGGAGCCGATTCCACATTCCGTGCATTTGATTCCTTCTCTGACCCCCTTGGAGCCATTGGAGTCGGTGCAGGTAGAACGCAGCAGAATCGTCCAGTCGGAGCAGGGACCCCCTCAGAGTTTCTCTGCTCCGACCTTCATTCCTGCCCTGTCCTCGGTGTCAGGGTTTGGTACCGGGTCTTCCTCGGCGGGGGCCGAGGGCAACACTGTGGAGCTTGCCTCTTCGATGCCCAGTCTTCCCCTCGGAGCATCGGCCGCAGGTATTCCCGGTACCGCCGTGGTCTCTCAGCAAGTCCCCTCTGCAGAGTCTGGAGGTCCTGCTTTTGAGGCCATGAGGAGTGCGCTGGCCATGACCTTGCCGGTTCAGCAGTTTTCTACCTCACCGTCCCAAGCTTTGGGTACTGGTGCCTCTGGAGACTTTCTTTCCCACGACAGTGGGGCCCCGGGGCCTGAGGATACCCCCTTGGAGGGTTCCCTTCTTCCGGGGGGTCCTTCTGAATCTGCTTCGGATGAACCCCCAAGGAAGAAACTGTGTAAGAGGAAGCACGTTGATTCCCAAGATGAATCCGTCACTTCAGATACTGACCTCGATGATGCGGAGGGGTCCCCTAAATCGTCCTCGGATGACGTCTCCTTCTCGGATATCCTTGAGATCTTGAGACAGAGAGGCGATTGGCAATCCAAAGCCCCTTCCGCTGAGGAGTCAGTCTTCCTCAAGGCCTTCGGGGCCCAGCCCTCCTCCTCCTAGGTGTCTCCACCCTTCGACGAGTTATTAGATCTAATCTCTTGGAGGGTGTGGGAACATCCTGATACAGTGGAACCGGTGCCTGCCAGGCCTAATAAGTTTCTTTCGGCCCCTCCCCAGAAGGAATTCCTCACTAAGGGCGTTGCAGTTGATGCTATGGTGGTGGCATCTGCCACTCAGCAGGACGTGGCAGAGGCTTCAACGTCTATTCATCCTCCTAACAAGGACTCTAGAAGCATGGATAGGTACGGAAAGCGTACCCTTTCTTCAGCGACCTTTACCCTGTGGTCGCTGAGCTATCTCTGTCATTTTACAAGGCTCCAAAGGGACCTCCTCAAGGAGTTAGGAAAGTCTCTTGCGGGTAACCTTCCTGAGGTGTTAGCACAGACCGTAGGCACCCAGATGACTACCCTATCTTCTATTGTTAACTCGTCCATGAGGCTCATTTCCTATGCAGCCGAAGGGGTGAGTAGAGCAGTGGGCACAGGAGTGGCTCTTAGGAGACAAGCCTGGTTACGCTTGTGTCCACTCACAGAGGCCTTTAAGTCTTCCTTCGCCGACGCCCCCTTCGATGGGTCTTCTTTGTTTGGACCCAAGGTGAAGGACACACTTACTCGGTGCGAGCAGGAGGGCAAGACCTTGACTGCCGTTAGGGCCCATTTTTCCGCTCCCTCTAGACCTTATCCCAAGGCCCAGAGAGGAGGGAAAATGTGATTCAGGAAATCCCAAAAGTTCTTCTCTACTCCACCGAGTGATCCCCCCTCCAGAGGCGGGGGGGGATTCAGGAAGACGCCGCCCTAGAGGTGGCAGAGGCCCCCGTAACTCTGGAGACCGCGACTCTTTTCGTGGTTCCTCCTACCCTCAACATCCCTAGGATGTGGCCCGGCTGTGCTTTTCCGGAGCCAGTCGGGGGTCGTTTTGCGAAACACCCACAGGCTTGGGAATCTATAACCAAGGATCAGTGGGTGCTTCGCATTGTAACCGGAGGCTACCTCATCCCCTTTTTCAAGCCCCCTCCTCCTACAAGGAGAATCCCGGACGTGCCATCCAGTCAATGGAATCTAGCAGCCGTAGAAGTTTCAAAGCTGCTAAGCAAAGGGGTCATCCAGCCCGTCCCCACCGACCAGATCGGATCAGGAAATTACTCAAGATTATTTTTGGTGCCAAAAAAGACAGGGGATGTAAGGCCCATTTTGGACCTAAGCTCTTTAAATCGTTTTGTAAAGAAGTCCAAGTTCCGGATGGTCACCCTTCAGTCCATTCTCCCGTTATTGGAGAAGGATGTCTGGATGTGCTCCATAGACCTCAAGGATGCTTACTATCACATTTTGATACGTCAAGAGTCCAGGAGTCATTTACGCTTCCGCCTAGGAACCAGTCATTTCCAGTTTCGTGCACTGCCCTTTGGTCTCACCACAGCCCCCAGGGTGTTTGCCAAGTGTCTGGCAGTGGTGACAGCTCACTTGAGAAGTCTAGGATTCCAAGTGTTTCCCTAACTCGACGACTGGCTCCTCACTGCCACCTCCAAGCATCTACTGATTCGAGCGCTGATGGCCACAGTAACTTTGGGTCTCTCGCTGGGAATCACTTTCAATTGGAAAAAAATCTGTGCTGCGGCCATCTCAGCGTATCACCTTTATAGGTGCAGAGTTAGACACAAAAAGGATGCGGGCATTTTTGCCATCAGAAAGAATTCACGTTCTACAGTCACAGATTCTAATTTTGTTACCCAAATCTCGAGTTCCTGCCAGTCAGATTCTTCAGTTATTGGGCACGATGGCTGCAACTATCCTCTTAGTACCGTTAGCCAGGCTGCACATGCTGCAGTGGCTATTATCGGTTCAATGGTCGTACCAAGAACTTCCCCTGAACCACCCGGTTCTGATTACGGACAGTTGTCGTCGGGACCTCCGTTGGTGGCTATGTCGGTCCAACCTGGACCGGGGGCATCCCTTCGCCCTTCAGCCCCCAGTTGCCACAGTGACCACGGACGCCTCCCAGATAGGGTGGGGGGGTCATTATCTGGACAGGTCTGTCCAAGGCACTTGGCAGGATTGCGAAGCGCACCTTTACATCAATATCCTGGAAATGAGAGCGGTGCTTCTGGTTTTACAAGCACTCCATCTTGCTCTCCCCCAAGGTACTATTGCGATTCTATCCGACAACATGTCGGTAGTTTGGCACATAAACAAGCAGGGCGGAACCAGGTCCTACCCCCTTTGCAGGGAGGCCATGAGAGTATGGCACTGGGCCATAGCCTCTCGACGTTTCTTAGTAGCCATGCACATTCCGGGAAAAGCCAATGTGATTGCAGACAGGCTCAGCAGGACTCTCCTGTTGCCCCACGAGTGGTCCCTCAACAACAGAGTGGCTGCGCAGATCTTCGCCAAATGGGGTCTCCCTTGTTGCGACTTGTTCGCCAGCCCCAACAATGCGAAGTGCAGAGAGTTCTTCACTCTGACTCCCTCTCCGGGGCAGTCTCCCAGGGACGCTCTAGCCCACAATTGGCCCCCGGGTCTGCTTTATGCCTTCCCCCCGATTCCCCTTCTCCCGAGGGTGATTCAGAAGGCTCTTCATGTCGGGTGCCACATGATTTTGGTCGCCCCACATTGGCCCTGTCAAGTTTGGTTCCCATTCCTTCAGAAGTATGCGGTACAGGGTCCCTGGATTCTGGACCCAGTGCCGGACCTGTTGTCTCATCAGTCGGGACACTCTCATCCGTCCCTCCAGTCGTTGCGACTGGCTGCTTGGTTACTCCACTTCCATCCTTAGTTAGAGATCTCTCTCTTTCTTCAGAAGTGATGCACATCTTGTCCTCTTCCCACAAGCCGTCCACCGTTAAGCTGTATTCCAGCAAATGGAAAAGGTTTGTTTGTTGGGCCCAGCAGCGAGGCATTGATCCTCTTATGGCCCCAGTTCCGCAGGTCTTGGAATTTCTGGCTTCATTGTTTCATTCAGGCTCTTCAGTCTCCACAATTAAAGTTCAACTGGCGGCTATATCTAATTTTCATGTTGCTATAGAGCCTTCATTAATGGCTAACAGACTTTGCAAGTCCTTTTTTAAGGGAGCCTGGCTCCTCAGGCCTCCTATGGCTCATCCTGTGCCCCCTTGGGACTTAAATTTGGTTCTGGCCTCTTTAACTGCCCGTCCCTTTGAGCTGGCAGCCTCTTATGATATAAAATTTCTGTCGTGGAAAACTGTCTTTCTAGTGGCAATAACTTCTGCTAAGCGGGTTTCAGAGCTTCAGGCTCTCTGTTCTTCCTCTCCTTATCTGATTTTTCACAAAGACAGAGTTTCCCTTAGATTGAATCCATCCTTTTTGCCTAAGGTAGCACCCCCTTTATGCTTTCAGCAATCATTGGAGCTCCCAGTTTTCTTTCCAAATTTCTCTAATAGAGCAGAATATACCTTCCACCAGTTGGATGTTCACAGGCAACTGCGTTTTTACTTAGATAGGACCACTCAGACATGAAAATCTAACCACCTGTTTGTGTCCTTTGCGGAGAATAGGTTAGGTTTACCAGTTGCCAAAACCACCATTGCCAAATGGATTAAGGATTGCATCTCTTTCATTTATTCCCAGTCAGGCAGAGAGTTGCCTTTCCCACTCAAAGCTCATTCTACCAGGGCTATGGCCACCTCTGTAGCTTTTCACTCAAAAGTTTCAATGGATGATATTTGTGCGGCTGCTACTTGGTCTTCTCCGCACACCTTCATTTCTCATTACAAGGTTAATGTGGCTAACCGAGGCAGAGCTTCATTTGGTTCCGCAGTTCTCAGGAGTGTGTTCCAGTGAGCCACCCGGGGTTTTAGGTGCTAGGGACGCTGTCCCATCAGTTATGAATGTAGGCGAGATAGGATCCCATTACATCTTTTAGTTATGTACTTACCATAACTTTAGATGTATGGGATCCATCTCGCCTACATTCATACATACCCACCCTCCTTCCCCCTACCTTTTGGATTTGGAGGAAATATTGATCTTGCTAAGCTCTCCTCTGGAAGGGCTCTAGTTGGTTACAGTTATTGGTATGTGTTTCTGTACCTGTATGCATGTATGAAAGCAAACAAACAAGATCTGGGGAAGCAGGTGTGGTGCATTCTGGGATAAGGGGTAGCCCAGCCAATGAGAGACTTCATTCTAGTGTATAGTGGCCGAGTCGGCTCCGAACCCATCAGTTATGAATGTAGGCGAGATGGATCCCATACATCTAAAGTTATGGTAAGTACATAACTAAAAGTTTCTCCATTTCCATTGATTGCTAGATAGCCCAGGCTCTCCTCCCCTGTTCGTCACATTCTCCCATCATATCACAAAGCTTCTTCTAGAAAACTTTATAGAAGTAAATGGAAAATGTTTACCATTTGGGCTGAACAGAAGCATCTAGATCCCTTTTCAGCACCAGTCCCTAAAGTCCTTAATTTTTAGAGACAGTTTTCAATGAAGGCGCTAGATCTTCTACTGTGAAATTACAACTAGCTGCCATTTCCAGTTTTCACATAGGTGTAAATAACTCATCTTTAGCATCCTATAAACTTTGTAATGCCTTTCTAAGGGGAACTTTTCTACTTGGACCCCCATTAAAAGCTCTCCTTGGGATTTGAACATTGTTTTACAAATGTTAACACAGTCACCATTTGAACTGTCAGCTAAGTGTGAATTAAAATTCTTGACCTTGAAAACTAGCTTTTTGGTAGTCATTACTTCTGTTATAAGATTCTCAGAATTACAGGCCCTGTCATCCAACTTGCCTTATTTGATTTTTCATAAGGATGGAGTATCCTTATGAACCAATTCTTCCTTTCTTTCTAAGATGGTGTCAGCATCCAATATTAATCAGGTTATCAACCTTCTAGTCTTCTTTCTAACTTTTTCAAATAAGGCAGAATATAGATTACACCTTTTGGATGTTCACAGGCAATTACAGTTTTATTTATATAGAACCAAAAATTTTAGGAAATCAGAACAGTTGTTTGTCCCTTTCTCAGACTCAAAATTAGGCAAACAAGTTTCTAAAGCGACTTTAGCCAAATGGTTAACTGATTGTATTACATTTGTTTATAATAAATTGGGCTTGTCTTTGCTAAAACCACCAAAAGCACATTCCACCAGATTTAGCATTTTTATCCAGATCTTCACTGGATGATATTTGTGCGGCTGCAACTTGGGCTAATCCTCATACCTATATTGCTTATTACAAACTAGATCTGGTCTCTAGGGGAAGAGCAGCCTTTGAGTGCTCCTAGGTCTTATGTAGCTGGGGACTCTGTTGCAGCAGTTAAAGAATGAATGAAAATTACAACATCAGATAAAAAAGTCATGTGGTCACCATAACATCCCATGTGAAGTTGTTCTATCTCACCGTTCATTCTTACAGATGGGTTCAGAGCCGATCCTCGGCTCCGAGTCAGCCAACTACAAAACTCGAGGTCTTCATACAGCTTGAGGCCAAGTCCATATCCCACGATGCACCTTGTGTTACCTCAGATCTAGTTTGCCAGTGCAACAGGTCGCTGGTTTCTTCACAGCTCGGGCCAGTATAGTTTTTTTCTTCTAGAAAAAGTTTATCTTTATAAACTTTCATAATAGTTTTTCAATTTAATAACTTTCATAACTATTAGAACTAGTGTGTAGTTTAACTTTTGGTAGTCTTTTTATAGCCTTTTTGGCCTTCGTTTATCAGGCCTTTAGTATCTCCCTTCCCTTCTTTTTGGTGTGCCTTTTTGTAGCTTAGGAGAGTGTTAAGTAGTTTAGAAGTGTGTTTAGTAGAAATTTATACATTATTAGAGTGTGTTTCTATAACATTAGCAGTTAAATTCTATTTAGCGTTATAGAGCTCATTTGTTTTTTTTAAGGGCTGCTTACTGTTTAAAATACTTGTGTGTTCATTGAATTTGTTGAACACGTGTGTGTGTGTGTGTGTGTGTGTGTGTGTGTGTGTGTGTGTGTGTGTGTGTGTGTGTGTGTGTGTGTGTGTGTGTGTGTGTGTGTGTGTGTGTGTGTGTATGTGTGTGTGTGTGTGTGTGTGTGTTTTGATATACCTTTATTACAGGTTTTCTTGTGTGCATTTAGATATTTCTCATGGCTGACCAGGATAAGGATAAACAACCCAAGTCTTGGTTTAAAAAAATGTCCAAGGTGTGGACAGAAAATGTCTGTGACAGATGGTCATGTTAATTGCGTTTATTGTTTGGGTGCTTTGCACTTCCAAGAGAGTTGCTCCATCTGCCATTCTTTTAGTAGCCGTGTACTACATGAAAGAAAACAAAGTTAATTGACAGAGGGCTTTTAAAATCATCCTTTCAAGAAGCTTTGGGTGACCATGATAAAGCTAGTAAATCCCCCAAATCTTCCAAGTCCTCTAAGCCTTCATCATTGGAACAGAGAGTTGTGGATCCGACAAAATCAAAAAAACCTTTGACATCGGCTCCACAGCCTTCGGAGCCGAGCTTCTTATCCTTTCGGAGCCGGTCCCCAGTCCTGGAACCGGTCCCAGCAGTACTGAAGTCACCAATCTTACAATCGGTACCACCCTCAATCCATTCATCTCGGTCATCCATAAGCCTATCTGATTTAGATGTGGATCGTGTGGTGCAGATGTTGTTACAGGCACCGGCGTTTGAAAAATTTTTATCAGTTCCTACCCAAGTGGTTTCGGAACTGAAAACTGTTCCGCCATCTACTTCTTTTCCTCCTCCAAGCCATACCGCTCCGTCAAAGCTGGAGAAGTTGGACTTCATGATTGTGGAGCCTTCGGAACTGATGCCTACTCCAGTGCCATCGGTTCTGATTACTCAGACTTCCTCGGTGCCCATCGAGGAGTCTAGGAGCTGACACTCGCCGGACGGGTCCGGGGAGGATAGTCAGACCAATCTTTCAGTTCCAACTCTACCTCTTGGGACTTCGGCTCAGATGAGTTCGGCTCCTACCTCTGGATCAGAGCCCACTGTTCCAGTGCCGAGGGAATCACCTGTTTCTTTGGATCCAGGGGTTCCTTCCCACCAGAGCAGAGGTGCTTTTGAGGCCATGAGGAGAGTAATGTCCCCCATGACATCCACAACTTCAGGACCAACTACCTCTTCCCTAAAAGGGCCTGTGTCTACTTCTGCCTCACAGATTCCTTTGAAGCGTAGACACATCTACATATCAATGTCCTGGAGATGAGAGCGGTACTCTTGGCATTGCAATACTTTCAGGACTCTCTCCCTCTGGGGACAATTGCAATTTAGACGGACAACATGTCAGTGGTCTGATATATAAACAAACAAGGAGGAACTAGGTCCTATCCCCTTTGTTGAGAGGCCCTAAGAGTGTGGCAGTGGGCTACCTCCACCCAGCACTTTCTGATAGCAATGCACATCCCGGGGAAATCCAAAGTGATAGCAGACAAACTGAACAGGGCAATCTTGCTGCCTCACGAGTGGTCCGTCAAAGAAGAAATAGCGGAAAGAATATTCTGCAGATGGGGCCAGCCTTGCTGCGATCTCTTTGCATCCCCAAAGAACACAAAATGCAGAAGCTATTTTTCCCTAATCCCCCCTCCAGGAGATGCCTCAAGGAACGCACTCGTAGATGATTGGCCTCCGGGTCTCGTTTATGCCTTCCCGCCAGTACCCCTGATATCCACAGAAAGCCAAAGCCCTGGGAAGGACCATCATTCTTATAGCCCCTCACTGGCCTTGTCAAATTTGGTTTCCCTTTCTTCAACCTCATCTATTGGAAGAGCCTTGGATTCTAGACCCAGTTCCAGACCTTCTGATGCACTCTTCGGGGGTTCTTCATCCCTCCCTTCAGTCCCTGAAATTGACAGCTTGGCTGCTCCAATTCTCAACATAGCCAGGTTCCATAATCTCTCAATTGAAACAACATATTTTAATATCTTCTCATAAATCATCTACTAGGAAGTTATACCTCAGCAAATGGAAGAGATTTTTCCATATGGGCTTCTCAAAATAACATTGACCCTTACCTAGCCCCTATTTCCTCCATACTAGAGGTTTTGACTATGCTTTTCAACAAGGGAGCGGCTGCGGCCACCATTCATGTGCAGCTCACTGCGATCTCTAATTTTCATCTGGGTACTGAAGGCTTTGATGTAATGTCACACAAACTCTCCAAAGTTTTTATCAAAGGGACCTTCCACCTGAGACCACCTGTCAAATCCCCTTATACACCTTGGAATCTAAATTTTATGCTTTCACGCATCATTCTTCCACTGTTTAAGCTAGCTTCTTCATGCAACTTGAAATTTTTGTCTTGGAAGACTGTCTTTTTAGTGGTTATCACATCTACCCAAAGAGCTTTAGAGCTACAGGCCTTGTCTATAAAAGCCCCTTATCTGATTTTTCATTCTGATAGAGTTTCACAATGAACAAATCCTTCATTCTTACCTAAAGTTTGTACTGAAGCTAACCTTAATCAAACCACAGAATTACCATTTTTCCCCAACCACACCAATAACTTGGAGTGCATGCTGCACAAACTTGATGTTCACAGACAACTTTGATTTTACCTAGCTAGAACCAAATAATTTAGGTCTGAACAACTTTTTGTTTCCTTTTCAGACTCCAGAAAAGGTAGACCTGTGGCAAAAACCACTCTGTCGAAATGGTTATCTGATTGCATCACCTTCATTTACTCAGCTGCCAATATATCTCTGCAACACAAAATAAAGGCACATTCAACCAGAGCTGTTTTCACATCTTCAGCTTTTACTGTCATGCTACCAACAGATAGTATTTGTGCACTTTGTCAAAGCCTCATACTTTTATCCCTCATTACAAAGTTGATAGGGCCTCCAGGGACAGGGCTTCCTTTAGTTCCACTGTCCTGAGGAACATACTCCCGTGAGTCACCCGAGAAAGATGGTGCTTGGGATGCTACCCATCTGTAAGAATGAACGGCGAGATAGAACAACTTCACATAAAGAAGTTATGTACTCACCATAACGTTCCATGCGAGTTGTTCATCTCGCTTTTATTTTTACTTCCCACCCTCCAACTCCCTCCAGGCTTTTTTTTTTTTTTTCAAGGACCGAGATTCATGTTTTATCGTAGTTGCTTTGTCTTTTATATGGTTTCCTTACCTAAAATAGGGATAGAATAGCATATGGTATTGTTAGAGGCAGCAAACAAGATCTGAGGTAACACAAGATGCATCATGGGATAGGGACTTGGCCTCAAGCTGTCCGAAGACCTCGAGCTTTGTAGTTGGCCGACTCGGAGCTGAGGATTGGCTCTGAACCCATCTGTAAGAAAGAAGGCAAGATGAACAACTCACATGGAATATTATGGTGAGTACATAACTTCTTTATCTGTGTTGTCCATTTTAGTTCTTTCTTAACTTTTCTCCCTCCATTCCCCTCCTTGTTTTGACTTTTGGAAGGATAGTAAGATGCTGGAAGAACAACTACTGTTCCTTTGTTTAAATCCCAAATGTTGTCGGTTTATTCTTTTTCTAATATGGTCTAGTTTCAAGGGTAGCAAATGATATCTGAGATTTGTTAGATCACTCGGGCATTATAGGCAAGGGAGGAACTCGAGAGTTGCAGTGTTCCACGAGCTGAAAAAACCTGCCAAATCGGAACTGAGGGTCGGATCCGAACCCAACAGTTGAGGAAGAATGAAAATGGACAACACGGATGGAACATTATGGTGAGTACATAACTTTTTTATCGACCATAGAATGGGTAAGGCCAGTGTATAACCAAATGGGATGTTATTTTGAGCACCTAAATGGAAATATGGGTAGGCTTAAA